>NW_023994563.1:140000-237500 GCF_015586225.1 Lucilia sericata
ATCTATCTATCTATCTATCTATCTATCTATCTATCTATCTATCTATCTATCTATCTATCTATCTATTCTCGTATCAAAACTACCCTCCAAACTATTCACGTATCAAAACTATACTCCAAACTATTCTCGTATCAAAACTATCCTCCAAACTATTCACGTATCAAAACTATCCTCCAAACTATTCACGTATCAAAACTATTCTCCTATTAAAACTATCCTCCAAACTATTCTCGTATCAAAAATCCTCTAAATTATCTTCTAAACTATTCTCTTATTAAAAACTATCCCCATATTATTCTCGTATTTAAACTATCCTCCAAGCTATTCTGGTATTAAAACTATCCTTCAAACTATTCTTGTATCCAAACTATCCTCCAAACTACTTTTTATCCAAACTATCCTCCAAACTATATAAACTATATATAAAACTATATTTCTATCCAAACTATCTTTCTATCCAAGCTATCTTTCTATACAAACTATTTCTCGATCCAAATTAGCTGTTCTATCCAAACTATCTTTCTATCCAAACTATCTTTCTATCCAAACTATCTTTCTATCCAAATTATCTTTCTATCTAAACTATCTTTTTATTTAAACTATTTTGCTATCGAAACCATCTTTCTATCCAAAATATTAGCATTTCATTTCA
Source organism: Lucilia sericata (assembly GCF_015586225.1). NCBI lineage: Eukaryota > Metazoa > Arthropoda > Insecta > Diptera > Calliphoridae > Lucilia > Lucilia sericata. The sequence goes on from NW_023994563.1 coordinate 140,653, forward strand.
AATGCAAAATTTTACAAATTTCTTTAAGTGTACCCAAGCTTCGAAAACAGATATGTAATTTAACTGTCAGAATTTTTTGGGGGGTTAAGGGGTGGTGTTGCTGCTATAAAAAGGCATCTGCAGAAAATGGCTTATAATTTTATTTCATATTTTTTTTCCAGATTTTCTTTATTTCTTTACATCTTTTGTGACATTTTGCTGTTGTTTTCGGTTTTTCCTCAATTTTCCTTTTGTTTGCTTTTTTTATAATACAGGTTTATGCAGTAGTTGTATCGCATGAACAAACCTCCGGTGATTTGTCACCAGCTGCCGTTAGCTATACAAGTGGTTTCTTTCAAATACCCGTTATAGGTATTTCGTCACGTGATGCGGCCTTCTCCGATAAAAATATTCATGTTTCCTTTTTGCGCACCGTGCCACCATACTATCATCAGGCTGATGTTTGGTTGGAAATGTTAAATCATTTTAGTTATACAAAGGTAAACCATATAACAAAAAATCCTAAGGGACAATAACTTAATAGGTTTCCTTTGGTTTATTCTCTGTGTTCCAACATTTAGGTAATTATAATACACAGTTCGGATACAGATGGTCGTGCCATATTGGGTAGATTTCAAACCACCTCCCAGAACTATTACGATGACATCGATGTTAGAGCCACTGTGGAAATGATTGTGGAATTTGAGCCAAAATTAGAAAGTTTTGCTGAACATTTGATTGATATGAAAACAGCACAGAGTCGTGTGTATTTGGTTTATGCGAGGTAAGAGAATTGCTATTATTTCTAATAGAGAAATTATAAAAATCTATTTTGGATTTTTTTTGCAGCACTGAAGATGCCCAAGTGATTTTCCGTGATGCTGCTATCTACAACATGACTGAGGGTGGTCATGTTTGGATTGTCACTGAACAAGCCTTAAGTGCCAATAATACACCAGATGGTGTTTTGGGTCTACAACTGGAGCATGTTAATAGTGATAAAAGACATATAAGGGTTAGTTAGTGTAATCTATTTGTTTATGTTATTGGCGTTTTTTTGTTTCTTTTTAAGGATTCAGTTTACGTTTTGGCTTCAGCTATTAAGGAAATGATGAAAAATGAAACACTTACCGAACCACCAAAGAATTGTGATGATTCGGGTGTTAATTGGGAATCAGGTAAGTTGTCTTGAAAGGAGTAGAGGAACATAATTGAAATAATATATGATAAAAAACCAGAGGTCAGAGATCAGATTTGAGTAGAACACTTAAGTATCTACTTTTCTGGGAAACTATAAGAGATAGAGCGAAAACTATATAACTCTGTGATCACTATTTCGTTCACAAAATGATTTTGAGCAAAAAATAAAATAAAACTCAGTTTTATAATTACGAAGTTGTTCCTTTCCACAGATCTTTCTAGTTTCAATATGATCATTTGTTCGACATTTCTCAAGATGAAGTGGAAAGAACGCTCTCTTCAATGATTTCCTTAACTATAGCTTTGCAATATGTACAATTTTCATGAAACTGATCTAGAGCATTTCTACGATGATCGTTTTCGTTTTCTAGAGATCTTTCTAGTTTTTGTATGATCACATTTTTCTTGTGATCTTCAGATGATTTCTTCATTTTATTCTACAATCTCTATAAACTTAATGAACTTTATCTTCTGTGATTTTCTTGACTGACATCTTTAAAATAGATCTTCTGAGATCATTGCATCACTCTAAAACGTCTTTTTTCGTAAATGTGATCAAGAATATTTAATATAAATAATGATCGCTTTTCCTAGAAATCTTTGAGGTTTTAGCATGATCAATTTTTTCGTCACGGATCTGTCCTGATTAGATGTTTGTTCTTTTGTAAATCTTCTATAACATCCATCAAATTGATCAGGAATATCTTGTTCTTTTCCCAAATATATATAGATAGTTATATTATGATAACTTTTCCCGATTATCACTCGAGAACTTCGTATTATTCTGAAATCTTTCGTTTCTAATCTCTTCTAGGAAAACGTCTTTTTCACTACCTCAGAACCCGTAATATAACAGGAGAAACCGGTCAGGTGGCATTCGATGATAATGGTGATCGTATATATGCCGGTTATGATGTAATCAATATTAGACCCAAACAAAAGAAACAAGTTGTAGGAAAGTTCTATTATGATCCGGTAAGTGGGACTTAGTAATATTCAAATTAAAATATAAAAAATATCATTAACCCTTAGGATAAAGGTATGATGCGCTTGACCATCAATGATAGTCAAATTATATGGCCAGGAAAAGAGAGAAAGAAACCGGAAGGTATAATGATACCCACACATTTAAAAGTGCTGACCATAGAAGAGAAACCATTTGTCTATGTAAGACGTTTAACAGATGATGAGGTAAATTGTGCAGAAGAGGAGGTGCCTTGTCCTTTATTCAATACCAGTAATGGAGTGGGTAAGTAAGAAGTGAACCACAGAGGAAAGAAATTATTGAAAAAAAAATACATATTTCTTCTAACAGAAAACGATTACTGTTGCCGTGGCTATTGTATAGATCTACTTAAAGCCTTATCACATCGCATAAATTTTACCTATGAATTGGGTCTTTCCCCCGATGGACAATTTGGTCATTATATATTAAAAAATTCCACTACCGGCACCATGTCCTCTTCGACGAAAAAGAATGGACAGGTTTAATTGGCGAACTGGTGAATGAACGAGCCGACATGATTGTAGCACCACTAACCATTAATCCAGAGCGTGCCGAATATATAGAATTTTCGAAACCTTTCAAATATCAAGGCATTACAATACTCGAAAAGAAACCATCACGTTCGAGTACTTTAGTGTCTTTCTTGCAACCATTTAGTAACACGCTTTGGATATTGGTAATGGTGTCGGTACATGTAGTGGCTCTAGTTCTCTATTTGCTGGATAGGTAAGTTTCCTTAAACAGTTGCAAAATTATTCCAACTTTTAAAGTAAGAATTCAAGCATGGTCCTTCTTCCCAACATTCAAAACCAATTTAATTTTCTAGAGTAATTTTAATTCAATAAAAATCTCTTTCTCTTTTTTGTCATAATGATAATAACTCTTTCTTAACAAAGAGCATGTTTTTAAAGCACTTTATACTTTTTTTGTAATCTCTCTATCTCTCTATCTCTTTTAAAGAACTTAATTCAAGCACTTAGGTTTGAGGTTCTGAGTTATAATATATTTTTTCCATAATGTAACTAAACTAGTGGCAGCTTTGGGAATTAATAAAGAATTTATTTAATTCCTTGTCTCTCATAGATTTTCTCCATTTGGACGTTTTAAACTTTCTCATGTTGATAGTCATGAAGAGAAGGCTTTAAATTTAAGTTCGGCCATCTGGTTTGCCTGGGGTGTTCTGCTGAACAGTGGCATAGGTGAGGGCACACCACGCAGTTTTTCGGCTCGTGTTTTGGGCATGGTTTGGGCTGGTTTTGCTATGATCATTGTTGCTTCGTATACTGCCAACTTGGCCGCTTTCCTCGTGTTGGAGCGCCCGAAAACAAAATTGAGTGGTATTAACGATGCTCGTTTACGTAATACCATGGAAAATTTGACCTGCGCCACAGTAAAGGGCTCTTCGGTCGATATGTATTTTAGACGTCAGGTGGAGTTATCGAATATGTATCGTACCATGGAGGCGAATAACTATGATACTGCTGAGAAGGCCATAGAGGATGTTAAGAAGGGGTAAGTTATTGTTGCTTTAGTTTTGTTTAAATGACTTTTATTTTTATTTTGATTTTTTTTTAGCAAATTGATGGCTTTTATATGGGACTCTTCACGTTTGGAGTACGAAGCCTCTAAAGATTGTGAATTGGTTACGGCAGGAGAGCTATTTGGTCGCAGTGGTTATGGCATTGGTTTGCAAAAAGGTTCTCCTTGGACGGATGCTGTAACTTTAACGATTTTGGAGTTTCATGAAAGTGAGTAAAAATTTAAATTTCCTTGAAATCTAGCCAGATTTGATCATCTTCCAGTACCTTCAGTTCAAGTTATAGTTCAGTTCTAGTTCAATTCTAGTTCAGTTCTACTTCAGTTCTACTTTAGTTCTACTTCAGTTCTACTTTAGTTCTACTTCAGTTCTAGTTCAGTTCTAGTTCAGTTCTAGTGTAGTTCTAGTTTAGTTCTAGTTCAGTTGTAGTTCAGTTCTAGTTCAGTTCTAGTTCAGTTCTAGTTCAGTTCTAGTTCAGTTCTAGTTCAGTTCTAGTTCAGTTCTAGTTCAGTTCAGTTCTAGTTCAGTTCTAGTTCAGTTCTACTTCAGTTCTACTTTAGTTCTACTTCAGTTCTAGTTCAGTTCTAGTTCAGTTCTAGTGTAGTTCTAGTGTAGTTCTAGTTTAGTTCTAGTTCAGTTCTAGTTCAGTTCTAGTTCAGTTCTAGTTCAGTTCTAGTTCAGTTCTAGTTCAGTTCTAGTTCAGTTCTAGTTCAGTTCTAGTTCAGTTCTAGTTCAGTTCTAGTTTAGTTCTAGTTTAGTTCTAGTTCAGTTCTAGTTCAGTTCTAGTTCAGTTCTAGTTCAGTTCTAGTTCAGTTCTAGTTCAGTTCTAGTTCAGTTCTAGTTCAGTTCTAGTTCAGTTCTAGTTCAGTTCTAGTTCAGTTCTAGTTCAGTTCTAGTTCAGTTCTAGTTCAGTTCTAGTTCAGTTCTAGTTCAGTTCTAGTTCAGTTCTAGTTCAGTTCTAGTTCAGTTCTAGTTCAGTTCTAGTTCAGTTCTAGTTCAGTTCTAGTTCAGTTCTAGTTCAGTTCTAGTTCAGTTCTAGTTCAGTTCTAGTTCAGTTCTAGTTCAGTTCTAGTTCCAGTTCAGTTCTAGTTGAGTTCAGTTCTAGTTCAGTTCTAGTTCCAGTTCAGTTCTAGTTGAGTTCAGTTCTAGTTCAGTTCAGTTCTAGTTCAGTTCAGTTCTAGTTCAGTTCTAGTTCAGTTCTAGTTCAGTTCTAGTTCAGTTCTAGTTCAGTTCTAGTTCAGTTCTAGTTCAGTTCTAGTTCAGTTCTAGTTCAGTTCTAGTTCAGTTCTAGTTCAGTTCTAGTTCAGTTCTAGTTCAGTTCTAGTTCAGTTCTAGTTCAGTTCTAGTTCAGTTCTAGTTCAGTTCTAGTTCAGTTCTAGTTCAGTTCTAGTTCAGTTCTAGTTCAGTTCTAGTTCAGTTCTAGTTCAGTTCTAGTTCAGTTCTAGTTCAGTTCTAGTTCAGTTCTAGTTCAGTTCTAGTTCAGTTCTAGTTCAGTTCTAGTTCAGTTCTAGTTCAGTTCTAGTTCAGTTCTAGTTCAGTTCTAGTTCAGTTCTAGTTCAGTTCTAGTTCAGTTCTAGTTCAGTTCTAGTTCAGTTCTAGTTCAGTTCTAGTTCAGTTCTAGTTCAGTTCTAGTTCAGTTCTAGTTCAGTTCTAGTTCAGTTCTAGTTCAGTTCTAGTTCAGTTCTAGTTCAGTTCTAGTTCTAGTTCAGTTCTAGTTCAGTTCTAGTTCAGTTCTAGTTCAGTTCTAGTTCAGTTCTAGTTCAGTTCTAGTTCAGTTCTAGTTCAGTTCTAGCTCAGTTCTAGTTCAGTTCTAGTTCAGTTCTAGTTCAGTTCTAGTTCAGTTCTAGTTCAGTTCTAGTTCAGTTCTAGTTCAGTTCTAGTAGTCAGTTCTAGTTCAGTTCTAGTTCAGTTCTAGTTCAGTTCTAGTTCAGTTCTAGTTCAGTTCTAGTTCAGTTTCTAGTTCAGTTCTATAGTTCAGTTCTAGTTCAGTTCTAGTTCAATTCTAGTTCAGTTCTAGTCAGTCCCTAGTACAGATCTAGTTCAGTTCTAGTTCAGTTCTAGTTTTTCCGTTGGTCAAAGACTTGTCACAACCTGTGTTTTCCTTTCTAGCAATCTCGCAGTTATTACGCTAAGAACAAAAACTATTATTTACATGTTTATGATTTTGATCTTTTACATAATCTAGGCGGTTTCATGGAGGCTCTAGATAAGGCTTGGATTTCCATGGGAATGCCCAGCAATTGAACAATTTGAAAAGACGCCCAATTACTTTGGGTTTTAAAGAATATGGCGGGGTGTTTCATATTAGTGGCAGCAGGCGTAGCAATAGGAGTTGGTCTGGATTATAATCGAGGGTGATATACAAACGACATCAAGTGAAAAAAACAAAAACGAAATGGATTATAGCCAGACATGCTGCCGCTAAATGGAGAGGAACCATAGAGGTAATTTAACTAAAAAAATCAAATAATTTCGTTAACACTAATTAACAATTTCCACAATAGAAACGCAAAACCATTCGCACTTCCCTGGCCATGCAGCGACAATATAATGTGGGTCTAAATGCTAACCCCGGAACCATTAGCTATTCGGTGGACAAAAGACGTTATCATCGTTTAGGACCTAGAGCACCTGAAAATGCTTGGATAGGTGATCACAATGATATGTTAAGAAATCGCCGTTACTTAGATCCTTCCAAACCTAAACATTCACCCAAGGTACATGGACCCCTATTGGGTAGAATTAAACAACAACCGGGTAATTTAATGCCACCGAAATATTCACCAGGTTATACAAGTGATGTCTCACATTTGGTAGTTTAAGAAGGGATAGACAAACAGTAAGAAATTGTTACAAATTTGAAACCAAAGATTTAAATTGAAAATTGTTTTATTACTTTGTAAGAGAAATTAATGAAAATTTGTTAGAATTTAAAGCAAAAACAAATTAGCAAAATTTTTTAAAACCTAAATTAAAAAGTTAAAAGATTATAAATGTATATTTAATGTTATTTATTAATAATTAAACATGTGTTTAGGAAGTTATAAAAAACAACCACCTAGAAAGACAAATTTTGTAAAGAAACAGGGTACGGAAAGAATTTTCTTAAATTTGATTAAAATTTAGAATAAATCAGGATGTGAATTGGGTTAAAAGCTTAAACTTGGCCAATTTGCGGAAACTAGAACATAACAAGTTTTCTTATAAAAAACTTTTCCTAGAATAGTGGGTTTCAAAGTTCAGTTCAAGTTCAGTTCTAGTTCAGTTCTAGTTCAGTTCTAGTTCAGTTCTAGTTCAGTTCTAGTTCAGTTTCTAGTTCAGTTCTAGTTCAGTTCTAGTTCAGTTCTAGTTCAGTTCTAGTTCAGTTCTAGTTCAGTTCTAGTTCAGTTCTAGTTCAGTTCTAGTTCAGTCAGTCTTAGTTCAGTTTCTAGTTCAGTTCATAGTTCAGTTCTAGTTCAGTTCTAGTTCAGTTAGTTCAGTTCTAGTTCAGTTCTAGTTCTAGTTCTAGTCAGTTCTAGTTCAGTTCTAGTTCAGTTCTAGTTCAGTTCTAGTTCAGTTCTAGTTCAGTTCTAGTTCAGTTCTAGTTCAGTTCTAGTCAGTTCTAGTTCAGTTCTAGTTCAGTTCTAGTTCAGTTCTAGTTCAGTTCTAGTTCAGTCTAGTTCAGTTCTAGTTCAGTTCTAGTTCAGTTCTAGTTTAGTTCTAGTCAGTTCTAGTTCAGTTCTAGTTCATTTCTAGTTCAGTTTAGTTCAGTTCTAGTTCAGTTCTAGTTCAGTTCTAGTTCAGTTCTAGTTTCAGTTCTAGTTCAGTTCTAGTTCAGTTCTAGTTCAGTTCTAGTTCAGTTCTAGTTCAGTTCTAGTTCAGTTCTAGTTCAGTTCTAGTTCAGTTCTAGTTCAGTTCTAGTTCAGTTCTAGTTCAGTTCTAGTTCAGTTCTAGTTCAGTTCTAGTTCAGTTCTAGTTCAGTTCTAGTTCAGTTCTAGTTCAGTTCTAGTTCAGTTCTAGTTCAGTTCTAGTTCAGTTCTAGTTCAGTTCTAGTTCAGTTCTAGTTCAGTTCTAGTCAGTTCTAGTTCCGTTCTAGTTCAGTCTAGTTCAGTTCTAGTTCAGTTCTAGTTCAGTTCTAGTTCAGTTCTAGTTCAGTTCTAGTTCAGTTCTAGTTCAGTTCTAGTCAGTTCTAGTTTCAGTTCTAGTTCAGTTTCTAAGTTGTTCAGTTCTAGTTCAGTTCTAGTTCAGTTCTAGTTCAGTTCTAGTTCCGTTCTAGTCAGTTCTAGTTTCAGTTCTAGTTCAGTTCTAGTTCAGTTCTAGTTCAGTTCTAGTTCAGTTCTAGTTCAGTTCTAGTTCAGTTCTAGTTCAGTTCTAGTTCAGTTCTAGTTCAGTTCTAGTTCAGTTCTAGTTCAGTTCTAGTTCAGTTCTAGTTTCAAGTTCTAGTTCTAGTTCAGTTCTAGTCAGTTTAGTTCAGTTCTAGTTCAGTTCTAGTTCAGTTCTAGTTCAGTTCTAGTCAGTTCTAGTTCAGTTTAGTTCAGTTCTAGTTCAGTTCTAGTTCAGTTCTAGTTTAGTTCTAGTTCAGTTCTAGTTCAGTTCTAGTTCAGTTCTAGTTCAGTTCTAGTTCAGTTTAGTTCAGTTATTAGTTATAGTTCATATGTAGATCAGACCCTTTTATAGAGAAATTACTTTCGAAGAAACTTTCTTGTAGTTCAGACACGTTTTATAGAAGTTTCTTTCGATAGAGTCTTTCTTCATAATAATAAATTTTAAAAACATTTCTTTTTATAAAATTTTCAAAAGTTTAAAATCCTAAGAATTTTTAAACAAACTTTTGGGAAAATTTTGAAAGAAAATCGTGCAAGTTTTTTTTTTTAAGAAACAAGTTTATGATATAATTGCTCATAAAATGTAAAAATAAATAAAAACCACCTTGTTAACATGTTTGAAATATCAAACAGATTGATATTAAAAATTTCGATTTTAATTACTAACTATTATGAAATTAAACAAACCACAAAAGAAAACGCTCAAAATATTACTCAAAAAATACAATTTTGTTTAAAATGTAAAAAAAACACACAATAAATTACTAAATGAAAGTTAACAAATTAAATGTGAAAAAAACTGTAAACCAAATATAAGAAAAAATTTAACAAAAATTCTAAAAGATAAATGTTTTTAATATTAAGTATAAAAAATTAAACCTATTTAAGATAAAAAATCCTAAAATCTCGAATAAATGTTAAATAAAATTTAAATAATGATATTACTAAAAAAACTCAACATAAATTTAATTTTTATATAAACAAGTACTGGGCTACGTCAAAATAACTCGTGCCATTTATTAGCAAAAACCATTCATTGCTGGAGGGAGATAAAATGTGTGAAAACTGACTTTGACTGTGACCGATTTTAGCCTAGTTGTAATAAATATTAAAATAATAGTCTATAATAAAATGCTAAATAAAAAATATACTTATTTTAAATAATGATACAATTATTGATACAATCAATTAACATTTTGTTAAAAAAATCACTAAAAACAAGTGGAAACATAAATACTTGTCTAGTTAAATGGAGTGTGTCTGGATTATTAATTTTTGTCTCATTTTGAAGCTTTTATATAAAATGTCTAAAATGAACTTTAATTTGAACTGTTGCAGTCAATGTTAGTAGTTTAGTTAAAAGTCAAAATTAAGGATTTTTAAGAAAGTCCACTAAAAGCGACAATCTATTGATTAACAAAGTTGAGTGTTATTTTTGTAATAAAAGTTTTTGAAATGAGAGCCAGATTTTAATACCAATACTACCCTCTATACAAGAGGAATGAAACATTCCAGATATAAAATGTGTAAATGGACTTACCGTAAGCAAAATAACCTGAAAATGAATAAACATATTTAGTTAACAAAAAGTTTATGCTTTAAAAAATTAAATTTATTTTTTTCCTTGAAAGTTTATTTTAAACACCCAAATAATATGTTGGTGTAATCTGTTTCATTAATATTACGATAAAATTAAATTTTTTAGTATTTGCTAGTTTTAATTGGTTTTTACTTGTTTATCATTAAAATGACAGAAGCAACCAATACAGATATTTAGTTTATAAAATATACAAAGTAAACAATTAAAAAAACTGTTTCATATTTGTTTTAACAAAGTTAATAATTAACAAAACTTTCTGGTTGAAAGTCGCAGAAGATGCAAGAATTTGTTCGAATTTGTGGTCGATGATGCCAATTAGTCACAAAATTGGTTTACTACTAAATTAATAGTACTAATAAACTTTGTATGTGATTGTCAAATTTTGAACTAAAACTTAACTAGAACTGAATTAAAGCTAGAGCTGAACAAGAACTAGAACGGAACTATAACTGATCCAGAACTGAACTAGAACTGAAGTAAAGCTAGAACTGAACAAGAACTAGAACGAAACTATAACTATAACTGAACTTCAATTGAACTATAACTGAACTAGAACTAGAACTGAACTAGAACTGAACTAGAACTGAACTAGAACTGAACTAGAACTGAACTAGAACTGAACTAGAACTGAACTAGAACTGAACTAGAACTGAACTAGAACTGAACTAGAACTGAACTAGAACTGAACTAGAACTGAACTAGAACTGAACTAGAACTGAACTAGAACTGAACTAGAACTGAACTAGAACTGAACTAGAACTGAACTAGAACTGAACTAGAACTGAACTAGAACTGAACTAGAACTGAACTAGAACTGAACTAGAACTGAACTAGAACTGAACTAGAACTGAACTAGAACTGAACTAGAACTGAACTAGAACTGAACTAGAACTGAACTAGAACTGAACTAGAACTGAACTAGAACTGAACTAGAACTGAACTAGAACTGAACTAGAACTGAACTAGAACTGAACTAGAACTGAACTAGAACTGAACTAGAACTGAACTAGAACTGAACTAGAACTGAACTAGAACTGAACTAGAACTGAACTAGAACTGAACTAGAACTGAACTAGAACTGAACTAGAACTGAACTAGAACTGAACTAGAACTGAACTAGAACTGAACTAGAACTGAACTAGAACTGAACTAGAACTGAACTAGAACTGAACTAGAACTGAACTAGAACTGAACTAGAACTGAACTAGAACTGAACTAGAACTGAACTAGAACTGAACTAGAACTGAACTAGAACTGAACTAGAACTGAACTAGAACTGAACTAGAACTGAACTAGAACTGAACTAGAACTGAACTAGAACTGAACTAGAACTGAACTAGAACTGAACTAGAACTGAACTAGAACTGAACTAGAACTGAACTAGAACTGAACTAGAACTGAACTAGAACTGAACTAGAACTGAACTAGAACTGAACTAGTACTGAACTAGAACTGAACTAGAACTGAACTAGAACTTAACTAGAACTGAACTAGAACAGAACTGAACTAGAAATGAACTAGAACTGAACTAGAACTAAACTAGAACTAAACTAGAACTAAACTAGAACTAAACTAGAACTAAACTAGAACTGAACTAGAACTCAATGTGAACTAAACCAGAGTGTTTAGTTTATTAAAAAGATCTTCCTAAAAGCTCTAATTTTAACATAAAAACCGCTATATTGACAATCGAGTTCGTGTATCTGTGTTTGCGTGCCACTTTGTCTGACTATTTCTTGATTATCAGAATATTCTATTTTATATAAATATATTTCTTCACAATTCGATAAGTGCAAGTAAATGAATCAATATCTCTCTGTTTATAAAATTAAAAGTAATAATTATAAATAAAATAAACCAATTAATTAATAAAAGATACCACTAACCTCTCATAATTAGTTTTATAATTTTTATACACACCTATCAGATGGATTAAATTCCTGATGAACAAGATGTTGCGGTACATTTGAAAATTATTCATCATTTTATTATTGAGATTTTACCTAAAATTAAGTGTTGGTTAAATGTTTTTAAGAAACATTCTAATGTAAATTGATGTAGTTATTTTAGAACTGGTTTAGAATGGCAAATATTTTTTAAAATTTTTATGTTTTAAATTTTAAACTTTTTTTATTATGGCTTATTTGCTTTATTTTATAATAAAAACAAAGAATGACAAATACAAAATGTTAATAAGTGTAGAAAATGACGGTTTACAAATGTTTATATTCCCACCTTCAATCAAATATTATTTTGTTATTATTTTACGATAATTATTAATATTATTGTTATTATTTGTTTACCAACAAGCTAAAAAAAGTGAAAATTATTGTCAATATTTTTATAACAGCTTTTCCGCTTTACGGATTTTCGAGCTGAACTAGAATTGAACTAGGAATGAGCTGGAACTGAACTAGGAATGAACTAGAATTGAACTAGGAATGAGCTGGAACTGAACTAGGAATGAACTAGAACTGAACTAAACTGGAACTGAACTACATACATATGTACTTGTGGAAATCGATACTATCATAGACGAGTTTTAAGGTTAAACCTTGATTTCTTACGGAATGTATATTCTATTTTCCTAAATAAATTTATAAATCTGCAATAAAATAAAAAAATTGCACTAAAGTTTACAGAAAATATTTTGAAATTAATTTGCTTCATTAAGATTTTGATAAGAAACTGCTAATCGAGTTTTAAGCATTCAATCAATTGCTCTTATCTATTACATATGCATTTTAGACATTATCTATTCCTGTCTACATACGTACTTAAATCTTGAAATATATATTCCGACATTTTTTCCTATAAAAAAGGTCACTAACATTAAAATTGCTGACGAGAGAAGTAAATAAATATTACATCCAAAATGAAGTGTTTAAACTAACTTATGACAATTGACTGATAAGATTTATAGAGTAAAATTAAAAGGTAATTTATTTAAAATAACTAAACTAATGTAAAGGCATTTCGAACATAAAATACAATCGATCAAACACTACAAGGCTTCTCTAAATGACGTTTTTTTTTGATTATTTGCATTTTCTATAATTGTCTGTTAAATTTGAATTATTTAAATTTTTATTGATATGAACTCTTGCATTGTTAGTGCAAAGGTGAGAAAATTAAATACAAACAATAAATTAATACAATCATAGGTAGAAAAGTGATTTAATGGTATTTCAAATAAAATATAACAACAATAAAAAGCCTTTTGTCTGCCAAAACCAGATAAAACCGATAAAAATCTGTTAAATGCGATTTTATTACTGTTACCAATTGAGAAATAATGTATGTATATCGCAGAAACTGTTAGCAGTAGCAATAGTAGTTCATTTCTCTCACATTTTTCGAAATAAAAGTAATAAATATTGCGAACGACCACAAATGAGTAATTGCTGGAAGAAGCTACATAAATGTTTATTTGTGCAAATAAAGACATGTCTTTATTGTTTTATGGCGAAAGACCTTAACATTTTTAGAAAATGTTTAATAAATATTTAATATGAAATATTCTTCAAAATAAAAATTTATTCAAATTGCAATATTGTTCAGTTCTAGTTCAGTTCTAGTTCAGTTCTAGTTCAGTTCTAGTTCAGTTCTAGTTCAGTTCTAGTTCAGTTCTAGTTCAGTTCTAGTTCAGTTCTAGTTCAGTTCTAGTTCAGTTCTAGTTCAGTTCTAGTTCAGTTCTAGTTCAGTTCTAGTTCAGTTCTAGTTCAGTTCTAGTTCAGTTCTAGTTCAGTTCTAGTTCAGTTGTAGTTCAGTTGTAGTTCAGTTGTAGTTCAGTTGTAGTTCAGTTCTAGTTCAGTTCTAGTTCAGTTCTAGTTCAGTTCTAGTTCAGTTCTAGTTCAGTTGTAGTTCAGTTGTAGTTCAGTTCTAGTTCAGTTCTAGTTCAGTTCTAGTTCAGTTGTAGTTCAGTTCTAGTTCAGTTCTAGTTCAGTTCTAGTTTAGTTCTAGTTCAGTTCTAGTTCAGTTCTAGTTCAGTTCTAGTTCAGTTGTAGTTCAGTTCTAGTTCAGTTCTAGTTCAGTTCTAGTTCAGTTCTAGTTCAGTTCTAGTCAGTTCTAGTTCAGTTCTAGTTCAGTTGTAGTTCAGTTCTAGTTCAGTTCTAGTTCAGTTCTAGTTCAGTTCTAGTTCAGTTCTAGTTCAGTTCTAGTTCAGTTCTAGTTCAGTTCTAGTTCAGTTCTAGTTCAGTTCTAGTTCAGTTCTAGTTCAGTTCTAGTTCAGTTCTAGTTCAGTTCTAGTTCAGTTCTAGTTCAGTTCTAGTTCAGTTCTAGTTCAGTTCAGTTCTAGTTCTAGTTCTAGTTCTAGTTCAGTTCTAGTTCAGTTCAGTTCTAGATCAGTTCTAGTTCTAGTTCAGTTCTAGTTCAGTTCTAGTTTAGTTCTAGTTTAGTTCTAGTTCAGTGTTAGTTCAGTTCTAGTTCAGTTCTAGTTCAGTTCTAGTTCAGTTCTAGTTCAGTTCTAGTTCAGTTCTAGTTCAGTTCTAGTTCAGTTCTGTTCTAGTTCAGTTCTAGTTCAGTTCAAGTTCAGTTCTAGTTCAGTTCTAGTTCAGTTCAAGTTCAGTTCTAGTTCAGTTCTAGTTCAGTTCTAGTTCAGTTCTAGTTCAGTTCTAGTTCAGTTCTAGTTCAGTTCTAGTTCAGTTCTAGTTCAGTTCTAGTTCAGTTCTAGTTCAGTTCTAGTTCAGTTCTAGTTACTGTTATTAATTAAATGTAGAACATATTGTAAACGTTTAATAACTCTTTAACGAAAGTAAACAACTAAAAATAATGCGTGACAGGTGTACAATGCTGAGAGAAAGTATTTAGAGAAGGTAAATATAGTAATTAAAACTAACAATTGTAAATAAGTATAAGCCGGTGGATTTAATAGGGATCATGTAGTTAGATGTTTAACAACTATAAGTTAAATGAAAATGATTTTCATCATAATTATCTGGCTGCTGTAATTGTAAATAAACAAATCCGATAACATTAATCCTTTGCAATATTGCTGTAAAAAATCTTAACAGATGTAAATATTAACAGAGAGTAGTATTACATACATTTACACAAACTATAATGTTACCAACATACATAATATTTTCAGATAGACAATAAAGTAAGCATTACTCACTGATACTCTTTGAAAAAACCTATTCGTATACAAATAAAAACGCACAAACAGGCAAATTCTTAATAACAAACTTACCTACAAACAAAAATAACCAAAATTTGATTGGTTCTCAAAAAACACATTAAATATTTATATAATTGAATATCGAAAAAAAGTGTTGTGTTAAAGTGTTAATTATTTAAAAACGCTTTAAATCGGGCACTCTTTATATTGTGATTAACACAATTTTTTTTGTTGTTTAAACAACATTTTGCATTTGTTGACTGACGTTAATGTTATAAAAAAAATTGGTTATCTTCGATCGATTTAACAGTTTTTCACATGCTCTTAATAATAACAGCAATAACAACAACAATAATAATATTGAGAGTAAATACTTTTACTACTACATTCTAAACAAAGAGCGATTATATTTTTTATTCTGATACGAATAATGTAAACATTGCGATTTAAACGAACAAAAAAAAAACAGCCTGTAAGGGCAACACATGAATGAATCCAATCAAAAGGCAGAAGAAAAGTCGATAAAAGCCACTAACATCAATAATTTGCAGTTAATTGTTAACGTATTTTACAAACGTTAACACACACGATACGGTAAAAGGATTTTAAGCTTTAAATCAAAACGAAAAATGTTTATTAACGGAAACGGAAATGAAAGATAAAAAATAATTTTTTTAAATTTTAATAAAAATAAAATAAAACATTATCCTTTGAAGTGTTAAAGAAAAAGTGTTTAAAAAATAATAAAAAAAAATAATAATTTAATAAAAAAGAATATAAATACTACTATAACAACATGACTGATCGGTTTCAAGTTTCTAAATCCAATGGGACTAACCCGAATATTACCACTATAACTGAAAATATTCCTACAAATGGTCAGGAGCCTAATAGTAATGCTCCTACATATCAAAATCCACCACCACGCAAATCTTCACGCATATCCTTTCGTGGTTTCGGTAGTTTTTTAAAACCTAGAAAATCCACCGTAACTGATGATCGTAAATTTAGTTTGGCTCAATTGACTCAGTAAGTGGAAAAATAAGAAAAAACTGAACAAATTATTAATAATTAAAAATAAAAAGGGTACAAAGTTTTAATTAGTGAACAATAAGTCAAAAAAGGAATCTAATAGTAATGCTCCTATGCTATCCTGTCCTGCTACAAAATCATTTCTAATTTTTAAAACGGTTCAATATTTTCGGAATGATTTTTCTTATATGATTTTCATCTTGAACATTTTACTGGTTCTTTTTTTTTTGTTGACAGATTGCCCGAACTTTTGTACTAAATATTCCCGGGATTTATAACCTATTACATTTTTACTTAGGAGGAAGGACGGACAGAATGATATTTTGTTTTGATACTTTTCCTGTACGACCAATTTAGTCCATTTCGATACTACTGATTAACAGAGAATATTTGAGAAAAATTAAATTCTACCAACAGCTTAAAAGCGGAAGGTCCAAAAAATTGCTATCATATATTTTGATTTAATCGGACACAATATACCCAATTTTACAAAATTTTGTTCTTTGCAGTTCTAATTCAGTTCTAGTTCAGTTCTAGTTCAGTTCTAGTTCAGTTCTAGTTCAGTTCAAGTTCAGTTCTAGTTCAGTTCTAGTTCAGTTCTAGTTCAGTTCTAGTTCAGTTCTAGTTCAGTTCTAGTTCAGTTCTAGTTCAGTTCTAGTTCAGTTCTAGTTCAGTTCTAGTTCAGTTCTAGTTCAGTTCTAGTTCAGTTCTAGTTCAGTTCTAGTTCAGTTCTAGTTCAGTTCTAGTTCAGTTCTAGTTCAGTTCTAGTTCAGTTCTAGTTCAGTTCTAGTTCAGTTCTAGTTCAGTTCTAGTTCAGTTCTAGTTCAGTTCTAGTTCAGTTCTAGTTCAGTTCTAGTTCAGTTCTAGTTTAGTTCAGTTAGTTCAGTTCTAGTTCAGTTTTAGTTCAGTTCTAGTTCAGTTTAGTTCAGTTCTAGTTCAGTTCTATTTCAGTTCTAGTTCAGTTCTAGTTCAGTTCTAGTTCAGTTCTAGTTCTGTTCTAGTTCAGATCTAGTTCTGTTCTAAATACAGAACTGAATACGGGGGAATTCATTTGTATAAGGTAAACTGTGGCGAAGGAATGAAGAGGGGGTGAAAAAAGCTGATCGCAATAAAGAATAAAATATAAACTGAACTCAAAACATTCTATATTATATTTGAAAACTTAGGGGAATCACATTATTATCATCAAAACTGGAGACATTTTATAAGCTAATCATATAGATCCACCACCCCTTTCTGTTATCGAAATAATACTAAATTCAAAACAAAACCGTTGTTTATCTTTCTAAACCACATTGCTTTCAATCACGTTTTCTAGTGATCTAATAGAATAATATGGATTGGATGTCATAAGACTTATCAGACAATAAAATCTAACTATATGACATATGATGTAGTTAAAGAAATAAAATACTATATACACCCAAATACTATAATTTTGATAGACACCAAAAAAAATGGGATAGGTTTTCTTTAACCAAACCCAAAAATTTTGATAGATTAGACATGATTATTTTTGACCTTGTATTGGATGATATTTTATTAAGAAGATAAAAAGTTTTCCATAGTTAGGAAAAAGGTTTTCAAAATATTGAATTTGAAATGAATATAAAAAGTTTTAAAAATTTTCTTTTAAATCTTGAAGATTTAGTACTAAATTGGAATGAGTCTATTTTATTGAGAACAGACTTAAATTATTTTTATGTTTTTTTTTTACTTGGAAATCCCACTTTTATTATATTTTTATAATTTAAAAAAATAATAATTAATATTGCAAAGATTTGCGGTTTTAAGAAAGTGCTGAAGATTTTTAAAATAAAATATTGGAAATATATATACAATAGACCACAAATAGAGAACAACTGTACCGTAGAGTATTCCTAGTAATATGATTCAATGAAATCATTATTTATTCATAATTTATTTGTAATATTTAAAGATGATGGTTGAATCATTCAGATTTTTAGACGACACTGGTTACGTAATTGTTTACTTGGGGTTGATTTCAACTCCTTGCACAAAAGGAACAGATATTTTAAAACTTTTGATACTTTTCCAGTTTTATAATTCCTCTTTTTTAATAACAATTAAAAACTTGTTTATTAAAATAAATATTTAACTCTTTCAAGTTTCTTAATTTGTAATGAATATACTTTAAGTTTAGAGAACTTTTTTTTATATAAATATTTGTTAAATATTTTAGAAAATTTATCAATTTTAGAGTGTTTTTCGAAATCAAATGAAAAACTAAATAAATAATAACAACACGAGTCGAAACTTTGGTGCTTAATAGTTAAGAGCAATTTATAAATAAGAAAACAATAAGATCTGGAAGTTTTTAATGTTTACCCCCTATGCAGAGAAAATAAAAATTATTGAAGATATTTGAAAAAACCCAGTATTATCTAAAACCCCCATTCAATTTTCTTTTTATTTACAGAGAATCTTTACCACGTTTGGGTAATTATAGATTATCCCAAAGAAATATTAAGAGACCCTCAATTAGTCAACTACAATGCGAGCCGGTACAGGAAGAGGTAAGACGATTTTTTACTTAAGTACTTTAATATTTATCATAAATATTTTATAAGGAAATCAATTTTGTAATACGACACTTTTTTTTTGTAATTCTATATACTTGAATTGGTGTCACATTCTTAAGAACCATATAAAAATATTGAAACAACTAATTCTTAGATAAATAAATATTAGAAAGAAAAAAACAATAACTTTAAAGTGTAATAAACACTTGAAAGGAGTATTTTTTTAAATAAACATTTAAAAAAATATTCTTTAAAAAGAATTGATAAAAAATCATTGTTATGAAAAAATTTCTTAAAAGCTTTAGTTTCTATTCACTCACCAACTTCATTGCCTCTCTCTCTCTCTTTTATAGTTTATGGACTGGTCAATATTTTAGTGAATAGACATGACTAGTCTATTCACTAGACTATTGACTAGTATATGTACTATATTGACAAATCTATTGACTATCACACTGAATAGTCTATGGAATAATCTACTTGTCTAAGGACTGGTCTATTGAGCAGTTTATGCACATATGGACTATGGTATAGTCTTTTCTAGTTCAGTTCTAGTTCAGTTCTAGTTCAGTTCTAGTTCAGTTCTAGTTCAGTTCTAGTTCAGTTCTAGTTCAGTTCTAGTTCAGTTCTAGTTCAGTTCTAGTTCAGTTCTAGTTCAGTTCTAGTTCAGTTCTAGTTCAGTTCTAGTTCAGTTCTAGTTCAGTTCTAGTTCAGTTCTAGTTCAGTTCTAGTTCAGTTCTAGTTCAGTTCTAGTTCAGTTCTAGTTCAGTTCTAGTTCAGTTCTAGTTCAGTTCTAGTTCAGTTCTAGTTCAGTTCTAGTTCAGTTCTAGTTCAGTTCTAGTTCAGTTCTAGTTCAGTTCTAGTTCAGTTCTAGTTCAGTTCTAGTTCAGTTCTAGTTCAGTTCTAGTTCAGTTCTAGTTCAGTTTCAGTTCTAGTTCAGTTCTAGTTCAGTCTAGTTCAGTTCTAGTTCAGTTCTAGTCAGTTCTAGTTCAGTTCTAGTTCAGTTCTAGTTCAGTTCTAGTTCAGTTCTAGTTCAGTTCTAGTTCAGTTCTAGTTCAGTTCTAGTTCAGTTCTAGTTCAGTTCTAGTTCAGTTCTAGTTCAGTTCTAGTTCAGTTCTAGTTCAGTTCTAGTTCAGTTCTAGTTCAGTTCTAGTTCAGTTCTAGTTCAGTTCTAGTTCAGTTCTAGTTCAGTTCTAGTTCAGTTCTAGTTCAGTTCTAGTTCAGTTCTAGTTCAGTTCTAGTTCAGTTCTAGTTCAGTTCTAGTTCAGTTCTAGTTCAGTTCAGTTCTAGTTCAGTTCTAGTCAGTTCTAGTTCAGTTCTAGTTCAGTTCTAGTTCAGTTCTAGTTCAGTTCTAGTTCAGTTCTAGTTCAGTTCTAGTTCAGTCTAGTCATTCTAGTTCAGTTCTAGTTCAGTTCTAGTTCAGTTCTAGTTCAGTTCTAGTTCAGTTCTAGTTCAGTTCTAGTTCAGTTCTAGTTCAGTTCTAGTTCAGTTCTAGTTCAGTTCTAGTTCAGTTCTAGTTCAGTTCTAGTTCAGTTCTAGTTCAGTTCTAGTTCAGTTCTAGTTCAGTTCTAGTCCTAGTTCAGTTCTAGTTCAGTTCTAGTTTAGTTCTAGTTCAGATCTAGTTCAGTTCTACTTCAGTCAATAGTCTAATCTGTAGACTAGACTATACACTAGTCTATGGACTTGACTTTTCGTTAATCTATGGACTAGTCCATCACTGAGATTACTTTTTCATTCCCAAAAGTAGAATAGTACTAAATTTTCTATGCCTGCTTCATATAAGTACTTCAAAGCTCACGTTTTTATTTCTTAAATATTTTAATAAATAAACCTGTTAAACTAAATTTAACAGGATTACACTTAATAAGAAAATATTTTATTAATAAAAAAATTTGAACAAAACAAAAGATAACTAATTAAAATAAAAAAAAAAGTTCAAAATGATATTCAGATGAAATTTTTAAGTAGAAAAAAAATTTAGTAAAATCCATTAAATATTAAACTAAATATAAAAACAAATGTGTTAAACAATTTAATAAAAATTTTCCCCTTTTCTTATTGTAACGTTTAAAGTTTGTTTTATTTTTTTATTGTACAATGACAAAAAGTAATAAAACGATGTTTAATTAGCATGTTTAACAAATTTTTGTAAACAAATTTAACAAAATATGACAATAGCAACAATATATTTACTAAATTAACGCTTTTATTTAACTAGTGTAAATAAAATAAAGATTCGAGTACATTTTATTTATTTTAAATAAATAATAATAAATAGGAATTGTTAAGAATTTGCTACAAGTTAAATAAAAATCTTTGAATCTGTTGGAAGATAATTTTAAATTAAATTGAATTTAACAAATAGCAAAAATCTATGAAGGAAATATATTTTAATATTTGTTTTTTGATTTTATAAGAGTATTTATAATTAGTTTAATAAACAAATGTCTATAATTGTAAAAAATAAATAATATTTTGAAAAGTTGCTAATTTTTTGCATGAATATTTGGCTTAATTTTTAAAATTAAATAAAATGAAAAATTTTAAAAAAAATCCTATAAATGTCTGGAAATTTTTTAGATCAAATTTTAAATAATTAAAAATTTTTGATTAATCGATTAAAATTTTTATGAAATGTAATGAATTTTCGAATGAATTATAATAAAAATTATTCGAATAATAGATTATTCAATTGAAAATCTTTAAAAAAAATTATGAAAATTTTGTTTTTAATAAAATAAAGCTCTAATCTTTTATATTATGTCAACCATAAGCGATTTTTCGATTGTTTTTTAACGATTTATCCGAAATAGTAATCGATTAAAATTTCTTTCTAATCCTTTTTTTTAAGATTTCTTATAAGATAAGAGTAAATAATGACATTTTTGAAAAAAAATTAAATTTATTCGAATTATCGGATAAAAATATTCGAATAATCGATTAAAATTATTCGAACAATCGAATATTTTATTAAAAGTTTTTAAACAATTCAAAAAAAGAACTTTGCTTTAAAGTTCAGAACAATTTTCTTGTAAGTTTAAGGCAACCATTGAAATTATTGATAACATTTTTGAATATTATTCGAATAATCTATTAAAATTATTCGAATAAATGGTTAAAAATATCCGATTAATTGGTTAAACATTTCCCAATTGCACTTTTCGAATAATTTATTTGTATGTTTGAGAAAAATATTGAAATTTTTGTTAAAAATTATTTCAATAATCGACTAAAAATATTCGAACAATCGTTAAACATTTTTCGAATAATCTTTAAAAATTATACGAATAATCTATTATTCGTTTGAAAATATTTTTCAAAATTTCTGAAAATATTGTTTAAAAGAAAAGAACGCGAAACATGTTTATGTTTTTTACAACACATCCGGTTAATTTATTAAAATTTTTCCAATAGCACTTTTAGGTTTAGTTTAGGCTAAAATAATGAAATCTTTATAAAAAAAATTCAAAATTATTCGAATAATCGTTTAAAATTATACGAGTAACCGATTATTCGTTTGAAAATTTTTTCTAAAATTTCTGAAAATATTGTTTGAAAGAAAATAACGAGATTAATTGTAATGATTATTAGAAAACATCCGATTAATCGATTAAAAGTATTCGATTAATTGATTAAATTTTTCCAATAACACTTTTTGAATACATGATTTTCTTAGTTTAGGCAAAAATAATGAAATCTTTATAAAAAAATAAAAATTATTCGAATAATCGTTTAAAATAATACGAGTAACCGATTATTAGGTTAAAACTATTTTTCAAAATTTCTTAAAATATTGTATATAAGAAAATAACATGAAATATTGTTATGATTTTTTTACAAAATATCCGATTAATCGATTAAAAATATTCGATTAATTTTTTAAAAATTTCCCAATCGCACATTTCGAATAATTTTCTTATAAGTTTAGGCCAAAATATTGCATTTTTTGATAAAATTGTTAAAAAATGTTCGAATAATCGTTTAAAATTATACGAGTAACCGATTATTCGGGTGAAAATATTTTTCAAAATTTCTGAAAATATTGTTTTAAAGGAAAAGAACCAAATAATTCTTATGTTTTTTAGAACACATCCGGTTAATCGATTAAAGGTATTCGATTAATTTTCTTATAAGTTTAGGCTAAAATATTGCATTTTTTGATAAAAATGTTAAAAAAAATATTCGAATGATCGTTTAAAATAATACGAGTAATAATTCAAATTGTTTGAAAATATTGCGAAAAATGTTATATTTATTAAAACACATCCGATTAATCGATTAAAAATATTCGATTAATGGATTAAAAATTTCAAAACGGCACTTTTCGAATTATTTCCTTATAAGTTTAGGTTAAAATATTGAATTTTTTGTTAAATTTTTTAAAAATGATCCGTATAATCGTTTAAAATTATACGAATAATCGATTATTCGGTTAAAAATATTTTCCAAAATTTCAGAAAATATTGTTTAAAAGAAAAGAACGCAAATAATTTTTATGTTTTTTAAAACACATCCGATTAATCGATTAAAAGTATTCGATTAATTGACCAAAAATTTCATAATCACACTTTTTGAATAATTAACTTATAAGTTTAGGCTAAAAAATATTGATTTTTTGATACGATTTTCAAAAAAAATTTCGAATAATCGTTAAAAATTATAGGAATAATTGATTATTCGATTGAAAATATTTTTACAAAATTTCCAAATATATTGTTTGAAAAACAAAATAATGCGAACAATTGTTATGTTTATTAAAAACATTCGATTAATCAATTAAAAGTATCCGATTAATTGATTCAAAATTTCCCAACCACACTTTTCGAATAATTTTCTTATAAATATTAAATTTTTTGATAAAATTTTTAAAAAAAATTTCGAATAATCGTTAAAAATTATACGAATAATCGATTATTCGTCTTAAAATTTTTACAAACAAAATTAAAAAAATGTTACAAAGAAAATGCTACGAAATGCTACTTTAGAACACATTTGATTAAGCGATTAAAATATTTTTTGTAAAAAACTATCTCTAACCCGTTTAAAATCTTTCTGCATTAGTCATTTATATCTCAAGTATATGTACATACGTCAGTGTCAATTTTTGTTAAAAATGTATGAATAGTCTTTAAAATTATTAATTATTGTTGTTAATTTTCTTAAAAAATTGGCAAATAGAAAAATTAACAACAATTAGATAAAATCATAAACAAAATTTCTCAATAAAAACTAATAAATCATTGTTTAAAAAATATCAACAAGATTTGCTTTCAATATTTGTAACAATTTCAAATAACAAAAAAAATTATGTTATTTTAAATAAAGTTAAACTTTTTAAAGGGATTCAAAACTTAGACAATTGATAATAAAATAAAAACAGCCCAGACAAAAGTACTAAAAGAATTACTCTGATTAAATGGTTTGCAACAACAACAAACCACGAACAAAAGTACTTCAAAATCTAAATAATAGAAAAAAGACAATTTTAACGCACTCGTACGTATAGTACGTTAAACGTTTTAGTTTAACTGAAGTTTGCAACAGCCATTCATAAAAATATAATATCAAAAAAACAATGACAATGATTTATCACTTAAATGTCAATGATTTTATTTTAAGTGAAATGTGATAAATATTACGAAAATATTAAAAAAAAAATATAATAATTGTTTATATAAACAAAAGCATAGACAAAAAAAAACACAAAATAACTAAAATTTTTATTAGATAAATTTCAGCAATTTGGCTTCTTTTTTTATTCAAGTACTATTTATGACATTAAAATGTCCACAATTTAACATAAAAATGACAATGGTACTTGAAGTCTCAATTCTGAGAATTGAAACTTCGAAACAGAAATGTATCACGTGCAGTTACATTTTTTGTGATATTAAAATAAAAAAGTAATTAAAAATCAACGCAGAAAATGTTACGAATAATCGTTTAAAATTAAACCAATAATCGATTGAAAATCGTTTTCTAATTTTCAAAAAAAAAAAATGGAAAATAAAATATTTTTCAAATTAATTTTCTTCGTTTTAAATTTTATGAACAATCGTTTAATATTTATAAAATTTAATAACGCTGTAAAAATAATTTAAATAATCTTTTGAAATTATTCGAATAATCATTATAATTTATACGAATAATCGATTATTCGGTAGAAAATCTTTTTCAAAATTTCTAAAAAAACTTATTTAAAAGATAAAAAAGATAAATAAATTACATCCGATTAAAAATATTCGGATTACATATTCGAATAATCGATTATTCGATTATTTTTTTTTTAAATGTTCGAAAAAATTTGGTAAAAGAGAAAAAATTTTTGAAACTTAAGAAATTTGAAAAAAATCTTGATATAATATAAATTATCGCTTAAAATTATTCGAATAATCGATTAACATTTTACGAATATTTTATTTTTCTATCAAAAATCTTAATCGATTAAAACAAAGTATTTTTTTAACAAATTTTCTTGTGAAATTTATTGAAGATATTAAAATAATTTGAATAACCGTTCAAAATTATTCAATTAATCGTTTTAAATTTTACGAAAAATTGTTTAGAATTCATGAAATATAATAACACCATAAAAATAATTTAAAAATCGTTTGAAATTATTCGAATAATCGTTTTAATTTATACGAATAATCGCTTATTCGGTAGAAAATATGTTTAAAAATTGCTGAAAAACTTGTTTAAAAAATAAAAAATGATAAATAAATTACATCCGATTAAAAATATTCGGTTAACATATACGAATAATCGATTATTCGATTAAAAATTATTTTTAAAATGTTCTAAAAAATTTGGTATAAAAGAAAAAAATTTTAAAAATCGATTAAACTTATGAAGTTTAAAAAAATATATTGGTATAACCTAAAATATCGTTTAAAATGATTCGAATCGATTAAAATTTTACGAATAATTAATTTTTCTAACAAAAATAAAAAAATGCAAAGAATTTTATATTCCTTAAGACATTTACGATTAATCGATTACAAATAAGCGATTATTTTTTTTATAATTTTACAAATAATTTATTTTTCTAACAAAAAAGGTTTTTTAAAAAAATCGTTTTAAAGAAAAGAGTTCCAAACAATTTTACATTCCTTAAAACATTTCCGATTAATCGATTAAAAATACTCGATTAAAATTTTTTTAATAATTTTTCGAATAATGTTTTCATAAAATAAGGCGAAAATATTAAAATTCAGGAAAATTTGTTTAAAATTATTCGAATAATCGATTAAAATTATACGAATAATCGATTATTCTATTAAAAACCATTTAAAAATTTTCTCTCAAAAATGGTTTCTAATAAAATATAATTTTCTTTATATTATATTTATATTATTTTGGAACACATCCGATTAATCGATTAAAAATATTCGATTAATTGATTAAAAATTTGTCCAAAATCCTTTTTGAAGTCGAAAATGTTAAAATCTTAAAAAAAATATTATTCAAATAATCGATTAAAGTTTTGCGAATAATCAATTATTCGATTAAAAACCATAACAAAATATACATTCCAAAATGGTTTATAAGAAAAGAACGTAAACAATTTTATATTCCTTAGAACACTTCCGATTAAAAATAAAATACACGATTGACCGATTAAAATACTCGATTAATCGATTAAAAATTCTCCATTAATCGATTTTTTTTAATAATTTTTCGAATTATTTTTTCATAAATTATGGCTAAAATATTGAAATACTGGAAAAAAATTTTAATTATTCGAATAATCGATTAAAATTTTACGAGTTATTGATTATTCCATTAAAAATTGTTACACAATTTTTTTTTTATTCGATTAATCGAATAAAACTTTCCCTTTTCGAATCAGCTTTTTTGTCCTATTAGATAAATCCGAAATACATAAATTCTTGAAAAAAAATGTTTAAATTATTCGAATAATCGATTAAAATTTTACGAATAATCGATTATTCGATTAAAAATATTTAATAATGTTTCTAAAAATTTGTTCAAATAAAACGAAGGCGAAAAAAATTATATATTTTATAATACATCCCATTAATCGAAAAAAAATATTCGATTAATCGATTAAAATTTTTCCAAAATCCCTTTTCGAATCACATTTTTTGTCTTATTAGATATATCCGATAAGTCTTGAAGAAAATGTTTAAATTATCCAAATAATCGATTAAAATGTTACAAATAATCGATTAAAATTTTACGAATAATCAATTATTCGATAAAAAAATCTTTAAACATTTTTCTAAAAAAGTTGTTCAAATGAAAAGAAGTTGAAAAAATGCATATAGGTACATATTTCAAAACTCATCCGATTAATCGATTAAAAAAATATTCGATTAATTGATAAACATTTTTTCAAAAATAGTTTTTCGATTAATTTTCTCATAAAATAGGGCTAAAATATTGAAAACATTTGTCTAAGATTATACGAATAATCGATTAAAAATTATTTGTAAAATTTCTGGAATAAATATTTTCATAAAGAAAAGAACAGAAAAACTGTCTTATTCTTTAGAACACATGCGATTAATCGAAAAATTTCCAAAATTCGTTGTTGGTTAGATTTTGCTAATATAGAAAATACTATAAAATTACACGTTTTAGCTTGCTTCTCTATTGATTAATTTCTTATCTTTTTTACTTTTTAAATTACCTCCACGATTAACTATGATTTTTTGTTGTTTTTTTTTATATTAATTAGTTTAGACATTTGCTAATTTTGTATTTCTTTATCATAATTGATGAGTAATTTATCAATTTACATGTCATTTTTATTATTTTCAATTAGCGGAATCTGTTTTGATTTGTTTAAAAACAAAACAGAAGTTTTCAATTAAAATTATTTGTAATTTTTGTTGTTTAACGATTTTAATCTAAATAAATGTTAAATCATTAGAAAATAATTAAATAAAAAAATGAAAGTTTGACATGCATAAGACTAATTTTAAATTGTTTTGTATAAAAAAATCTGTAATTGGGGGATTTTTTTATAAATTAAAAAAATAAATGTTCATAAAACATTTTTAATATAAATTATGCCGAAAAATTTCAAATGCCAGCTATACGTATAAGTAATATTTAATATGAATATCAATTAATATTAATAATACGCCCAAGAGCATTTTAATCAACTAATCAGTGATGCCCACGTGAAGTTAAAACCCCAATATTCAATTCAATAAAAAGTGACAAAAATAAAGTACCAACCTGTTTATTAGATTTTTTTCCATTTCATCGCCTTTATGCTTAAGTTTAAAATATCGCTTTAGTTGTTTACTTTAATCTAACTTCAATTTAACAGTAAAATAACTACTTTCCCGTTATTCTTTACATTAGTAGCTTTTTGTTGCACCTAAAAGAATAAAAAAAAAACAAATAAATAAATAAGTTTCTTTCAATCCAAATAATCGTCAACAAAAAATTCAATTAACCGATTTAAAACATTCGATTAATCGATTCAATTTTTTTCAATTGCTTTTCGTATAATTGTCGTATTATAATTATATGAGAACAAAACAGCTTACTGGTTCTTTAAAACACTTCCGATTAATCGACTAAAAATATTCGATTAATCGATTGAATTTTTCAAAACAGCTTTTCGAATAATTTTCTTATCATCTAACTGTAAAACAATGGCAAAATTGCAATAATCGAATAATCAATTAAAATTATACGAATAATCGATTATTCGATTAAATATATTTTACAAATTCTCTAAAAAAAACTCTTTTAAAAGAAAAAACAAAACAGTTTATATATTTTAGAACACACCCGATTAATCGATTAAAAATATTCGATGAATCGTTTAAAAATATTCCATTAATTGATTAAAGTTTTGCTAAAATTACTTTTTAAATAAATTTCTTATCAAAAACGTTAAAAAAATCGTTAAAAATTATTCGAATAATCGATTAAAATTATACGAATAAACAATTATTCGATTAAAAATATTTTACAAATTGTCTAAAAAAAACTCTTTTACAAGAAAAAAACATGAAACCGCTTTTATTAATCGATTAAAAATATTCGATTAATCGTTCAAAAATATTCCATTAATCGATTAAAGTTTTGCCAAAATTACTTTTCAAATAAATTTCTTATCAACTAAGTGTAAAACGTTGAAAAGAATCGTTAAAAATTATTCGAATAATCGATTAAAATTAATCGATTAAAGTTTTGCAAAAATATTTAATAATTTCATATCAACTAAGTGTAAAACGTTGAAAAAAATCCTTAAAAATTATTCGTATAATCGATTAAAATTATACGAATAATCGATTATTCGATTAAAAATATTTTTCAAAATATCTAAAAACTCTTTTAAAAGAAAAAACATGAAACTCTTTATGTTCAAGGAACACACCCGATTAATCAATCAAAAATATTCGATTAATCGATTAAAAATACTCCATAACCGATTAAATTTTTACCAAAATTACTTTTCAAATAAATTTCTTATCAACTAAGTGTAAAACGTTGAAAAAATCGTTAAAAATTATTCGAATAATCGAATAAAATTTTACGAATAACTGATCATACGATTAAAATACTTTGCACAATTTAATGAAAAACATTAACTGCTTATATATTTTTTAGAAAACTCTCGATTTATAGATTAAAAATATTCGATTAATAGATTAAATTAAAACAAAAATTATTTTATTACGAATAATCGAATATTCGAATAATCGAAAATATTAGAATAATCGATTAATCGTTTAAAAAATTTCGATTAAAATTTTTTCGAATAATTTTCTTAACATCTAAATATAAAATGTGGAATATTATTCGAATAATCGATTAAAAATAGTTTCCAAAGTTTCCTATCCTCTTTTCCGAAAACTATTCTAATAAATTAATTCCCTCCTTTCTTTTCCAGTCTATACAAATTCCCGAACCTCCACCACAGGAACCAATGGGTCATGCTATAAAACTAGGATGGATTGTGGGTGTAATGGTGCCTTGCCTGCTCAATATCTGGGGTGTAATGCTGTTCTTACGTCTCAGTTGGGTAGTGGCTCAATCGGGTATTTTACAAACGCTTATCATCATTGCCATATCCGCCATTGTGTGTGTAGTCACCACACTCTCGCTATCGGCCATCAGTACGAATGGTGAAGTTAAGGGAGGTGGTGTTTATTTCATTATATCGAGATCTTTGGGTCCCGAATTTGGTGCTTCGGTGGGTGTGGTATTTGCCTTTGCCAATGCAGTAGCCGCGGCCATGAATACCATAGGTTTTTGTGATTCTCTAAATGATTTGTTGCGTAAGTTATTCTATACTTATAGGGGGATTAGAAACATTCTACAATTTTCTTCTCTTTCTAGGTGAAAATGGTTTAAAAATAGTTGATGGCGGCATAAATGATGTGCGTATCGTGGGTGTTTGCACTATTCTGGTGTTAATTTGCATTTGTTGTGTGGGCATGGAATGGGAGACAAAGGCACAAAATTTCCTTATTGTCACCATTGTATTGGCTATATTTAATTTCTTAATTGGTGCTGCCATTGGTCCCCAGGATAATGCTGATGCTATTTCCAAGGGTTTTGTGGGCTTTTCATGGGGTACACTTAAAGAGAATTTCGTTTCGGATTATCGCTTCTCCGAGAACGTTAATCAGAATTTCTTTAGTGTTTTTGCCATATTTTTCCCCAGTGTTACGGGTATTCAGGCTGGTGCCAATATTTGTGGTGATTTAAAGAATCCTGGTGATGCCATACCTAAAGGAACTCTATGGGCTTTGTTATTGTCTATGATATCGTATGCAATTTTTGTGGTTTTTGCTGGTGGTGCTGCGGTACGTGATGCTTCGGGCAATATAACCGACTTGATAAACGGTACTATTGTTAGTTCTGAATTGTCTTGCAAGGCTGACAATGTAAGTAGTTTGTCTTTAATAAAAGAATATTGTACATTTCTAACTAAGCAGTTTTAAATTTTCTCAGACCTGTCCTTATGGTTTGGCCAATTCGTATTCAGTCATGCAGCTGATGTCTTTGTGGGGACCCTTGATCTATGCTGGTTGTTTTGCTGCCACTTTAAGTACAGCTTTGACTAATTTGCTGTCAGTGCCACGCTTGGTACAGGCATTGGGTATAGATCAAATCTATCCTGGTTTGATTTTCTTCTCAAAACCTTATGGCAAACATGGTGAACCTTACAGAGGTTATGTGTTGACCTTTATAATCTCAGCTGG
Organism: Lucilia sericata; assembly: GCF_015586225.1. NCBI lineage: Eukaryota > Metazoa > Arthropoda > Insecta > Diptera > Calliphoridae > Lucilia > Lucilia sericata. The sequence goes on from NW_023994563.1 coordinate 171,173, forward strand.
TTTCCTGTTAATTGGTCAGCTTAATGTAATTGCTCCTCTCATCTCTACCTTTTATTTGGCTTCCTATGCTCTCATCAATTTCTGTACCTTCCATGCGGCCTTTGTCAAGCCTTTAGGTTGGCGACCCACCTTTAAGGTAAGTTTGTGCAGTCAACTTCTTAATAATTTCATATCATATCAATTCTAATTTTAGTATTACAATGCCTGGTTAAGTTTGTTTGGCTGCGTTCTCTGTGTGGCCATTATGTTCCTTATAGACTATATATCTTCCTTGGTTACACTGGTCATTATATTTATTTTATATTTGGTGGTTATGTATCGTAAACCCGAGGCAAATTGGGGTTCTTCTACTCAAGCTCAACAATATAAGGCGGCTGTTACCGCCATGCATAGACTCCAAAATGTTTCGGATCATGTTAAGAACTATACACCACAAGTTTTGGTATTGACGGGAGATCCCATGATAAGACCACCTCTAGTAGATTTTAGTTATTTGTTAACCAAACATAATTCTCTATTATTTGTAGCCAATATAGTGCCAGTAAGTATTTCTTCACTTTTTATACTAAAAGTCCATATGTTTATAATATATTTTCCGCCCTTAAGACCAGTTTGGTTTATAAGAACCGTCAACAAATCATCAAGGAGGGTCAGAAATACTTGAATGCTCGCAAAATTAAGGCTTTTTACAATGTACTCGATGGTTTTACCATGGAAGATGGTGTGAAGGCTCTATTAAAATCTACCGGTTTTGGTAAATTAACACCCAATATCATGGTAATGGGCTACAAAAGTAATTGGTGTGAATGCAATCCCCAAGAAGTGGAAAGTTATTTCAATATTTTGAAGTAAGTTTGTTTACAGAAATAGAAATGTAAAACTGTTCTATATAAATCCTTTACATACATTTTCAGCATGTCCTTCTCTTTGCGCATGGGTGTTGCCATTTTACGTTTACCCGATGGCTTAGACTTTTCCGAATTGAATCCTGAAATTTCCTATTCCGGTTCAAATGGTTTAGGTCATATTAACACTGCCAATGCCAAGGGTTTCACCAATCTTTTAGTGCCTCAAGGCAATGCTGCTTCAGAACTTTTACATGTCGATTCTAATCTAAATTTAGCCGCTATGGATAGTGCTAATTCCTCGTTGACAGTACCTCAGCCACCGCCTATGCCTAATATGAGCAGTTCTAAGAAATATAAACTACATCAAGATGATAATGTGACGTATTTAACGAAGGGCGGTTCCGAAGTTCCTAAACATATTTTAGATGCTGTTACTATATTCTCGAGTAAACATCCTAAGAGTACCATAGATGTATTCTGGTTGTATGATGATGGCGGTAAGTGGATGAGGATGGAATATTAAGAATTTGTTTAATCTATTTTACTTTCTTGTTAAAGGTTTAACTATGTTGCTGCCTTATATTATATCGATGCGTTCCAATTGGCAAAATTGTAAATTGCGTGTGTTTGCTTTGAGTCACGGCAAGGATGAGGAAATGGAAGAAAAGAAGTAAGTATAGCAAAAAAAATGTATCAATTGTAAATCAATTTCCTAAACATATTTCAAATTTGAATGAGAGAACTGTATTGATAAATTGACGGGACTTGTTAGAATTTGTCACCGAAGTAGGAGTGGGAAACTGTTACTTATCTCCTGATTTTGTGATGCATACTTTTGGGCCAAAGCTTTATGTGCGAATTTGGCGATCTGTCCATTTTGATTCTAGAAGTTATGAAGTCATGTTCGCTTTAAATTAATCCTACCACATTGATCTTGTGATTATGTGGTTTCTAAGAGTACCTATGACATAGTTAGATTCATACCTCCTTGGAAACAGTCCATATCTTAAAAGGGGCCATATCTACGCTCTTGCAGAGCAGGGCGTATTGTTCCAATCTTCTACGTGGCTAGCTTATACGATCTAAAATTTAACCAAACATACAGTAATCGGTTAGTATGTCTATAAGGAGACCTAGCGAATTTCTACCAAGAGAGTCAAAGTTCATTTCCGTGAATATATGCGACCAGCCGATCGTCGATCATGTTCAATATCTCTTTGAAAATATATTTTTACGGAACAACAACGATATGTTATTTGGACATTTATTGGAAGTCCTGTATCCTGAAACCCACACCTCTTCGATAATGTGTAGTATCAATCCTTCACTTTTATCTCCATCCATTATCTATTTTCAATCTTTCTTAAAGACATTCTCCCCTATTCTTCTGTCAGTTACGCAACGATCGATAAAAGTTATTCCAACACGATTGTGTTCATTCTGCATTACGATCGTAGCTGCCAAACGAAGAAAATTTCTTTTCGAATTGAAATGCAGATTTAGACTGGTTATCGTATTTTCAAGTCTTGAGCATTGATCATATTCGATCACCCAATTATCCAGAATAACTTTGTTTAAAAACTTTACAATAATTGAATGTAATGTCATTGCATCCTGGAACCCATATCTTTTTGACAATGTGTCGTCTCAGTCATTCTCTTTAAACTTATTTTCTTCTATCGATAGTATGTCTTCAATCTTTATGAAAAAAAGTATCGTATCGTATTTGCAAATCAAGTCTTGAACATTGATTACATTCGATTCTGCCGCCCTAATATCCTTTTACATAATCACCCCTATTCTGCATTTCGATTACGTTTACGCTTTCAGTTACGTATCGATCGAAAAAAGGTATTCCAACAAAAAAACTGAATCGTAAGAAAAAGAAGAAGAAATTCCATTTCGTTTTAATGCTTTACGAATGTGTGTATTCTGCGTTACGATCGTACCTACGGTTTTGTTTATGTGGCGGAGAGTCGGATCGAAATGCAGTATACCAAAGTAGCCAAATATAATGTCATTGTATCCTGGAACCCATATCTCTTCGTCTCAATCCTTCTCTTTAAACTTAGTTTCCTCTACCGGTTAAATATCGTCAACTTTTCTTGAAAACATTATCATATTGTATTTCACATTCAAGTCTTGATCATCAATCATGTTTGATTTCGGCGCTAAATATCCTTTTGCGGAATAACTTCGTTCAAGAACGATGTCTTAATTGCACATTTGTTGGTAATTTTTGGACTTATTTTCTTCTATCCATAATCTATCTTTAATCATTCTTCAATTCAAGTCTTTTTTATATGTTTGTGGAATAATTTCATCCATAAACGATCCGTTAATTGATTATTTGTTGGTAATGTCAATATATTGTCTCAGTACTTCACTTATTTCCTTCCATCGATTATCGAATTGTCTTGATCAGATTGAAATTCAATTCATGAATCGTATTAGATGTGACAAAGATATCAATTACTTTGACACTGGAGGCAAATAATGATTCCTATCGCATAAATTATTGAGTACAAAAACTGATTGTCTTCTTTTTGATATTTAGTTTTTGTTTCGCGCTCCATTGTTGTTTGAGGAAAGTTTATATCAACCTTCCAAATAGAGCTTTTTTACTTTCGGTTAAACACTATTTAAACTTATGAAATGAAGTTGAAAAAGTAACTTATCTTACGTTACTTTTTGTTTATACATTATTTTCTTATAAATTTCACATTCCTCGATAGTCTAGTGATAAGTATGCTCACAATTTAGATTTATACACTTTAGGTAGTTTCGTTAAATATTATAGCAAAAAACATATTTCAGAATATCTCACCGATGACGAAAATAATGGCTTCTAGGACCATTAGTTCAATGTTTTAGCATATTTTTAATATTAATACGTATTAAATATTAAACTTACCACTTAAAACTGCTGCTCTAATTCTTTATATTTTTCTTGATTTATTTCATTTTATTTTTATGATTTCTTCTTCACAGCATGGCCAGCTTGTTAACAAAGTTCCGTATTAAATATTCACAACTGATAATGCTTAAAGGTGTTACCCATCGTCCCAAAGAAACGACAATACTGCAACACCGCAAACTAATCGATAGTTATTGTTATAATGCCGGTTCTGAAGAAGCAGCAGTAAGCTCCTCAGAATTACAGGAAATGGTAGAGAAAACCAATCGACAATTGCGTATACACGAATTGGTGGTAGAACATTCATCAGAGGCAGCCTTAATAGTAATGTCTTTGCCTATGCCTAGAAAGGTAAGTTTTATTGAGAACATTTTTTTTTTTTTTTTTTTTGATTTTTGGAATTAAAAATAAATGTTCACTTTGTGCTTATTTTAGGAGGCCATTTCTGCTCCCTTGTATATGTCTTGGTTGGAAATGTTATCGTGTGATGTTAAATGTCCAGTGGTTTTTGCCAGAGGCAATCAAACTCCAGTATTAACTTTGTACTCTTAGTTTTTTTTTATAAGTATTACATTCCATAAATGCCAAATAAAGTTATTTAATATATAGTTTATAGTTAAGGAGTATTATTAGTTAAGTTGTTAAACGTTAAAAAATTAATGTAAACATTTTTAACGATTTGTTTTTTTTTAGTAATTAAACAATAAACTGTTTATTTTAATTCATGTTTTAATGGGGGTTTTTTCATGTTGTTTTAGAAAAGTAGTTTTTTTACTTTTGTTCAACTTTTACTTAAATAAAAAAAATCGGTTTATATATTTTTTTAAATAACATACACAAAGTTTTAAAGAGTTTTAAGTTGTTGTGGAAAAGTTTAATAATAGGCTCTGCGGGGGTTATTCTAAAATAAAGAAAATGTGACATTTAAATGAAATTATAAGAAAGAAACAAAACTTACCAAAGGATTAGGCCTAAAACGATAGGCCAACATCATGCGTTTACGATAAGCATCGTATTCATTATCACACTCTTCCGGTGTGGCAGAATTTTGTACACCCAAACCTTGGTTGCCCTCACGCTGAGGACCCCTAGTGTTAAAAACAAAGAAAGCTTTTAAAATTTTTTCCTATTTTAGTTTTGTTTTAAACTGTTATACTTATTAACCGGATCCACTATACCAGCACCATCTTGACCCAATCCTTGTCCTTCCTTCCAGCCTAGTTTTTGCAGCATTTGAAAACCAATATTATCCTCTTTCAATTTATACTCCTTGTAATCACTCAAATCAGGCTGACGATTACTTTTCTTGGCCTCATATTGTTCCATAAACTTTTTCAATTCTTCTGGTGGTAGAAAATCACCAATATGATGTTTACCCTCACTTTGTTTGGTTAAGGCTAAAGCCCAAATACGTGTAGCCTCCATTTCTGCCTGACGCAGTTTATGTTCCCAGGTACCACCATCAACATCTTCATCCGAATCGTATTCATATTTAAATTTACCACTTTTAGCTAAACGATCGATTTCTTGCCTCTTGCGCATCATGTCCTGATACAAAAGATTCACTTTATAATGTTCTTCACATTTCTTCCAATCTTCTTCGGAAAGATTAGTGGAACCATAGTTTAATTTGGCATAACTCAAGAGAGCAGGATCACTGCGTGTTACTGTTGTTAGCAAGGGTTTATTTTGGTTAGCAAAACTGGAAGGGACACCTTGGCCAAATAAAACTCAATATTTTTGTAAAAAAAAACTTTTTTTTCAAATTGTGCTTATTTAAAATCAGCAAAACTCACTTGACGACGAAGAACTCTCAGGCATTTCAATTTTACCGCCCCAACGTGATTTGCGCAACTTTTTCTTTTCCATGCGTCTCAATTCCTCCTGTTCCTCGGCTTCTCGTTCCTGTCTTTCCTCCTCGCTCAATTCATTACGACACTCTATACGTCTCTTAATATTATCCCTATTACGATCCATCATACCGCGACGATACTCATCATCCGAATCATTATCTGCACTTATAACCGATTCCGGATCATATTTATCTTCCTCTATGGAACAGTATAAACGTCTTTGCTTATAGCCGGAGGGATTGGTTTTCTTTTCTTTTTCTAGTTCTTCTTTTTCCTTTTGTTGCTGCTCCTTAAGTTTCTCCTGACGTCGATCGATTATTTGTTGTCTATAGTGATGATATTGTTCAGAGGTTTTATCAGAGAGAAACCTAAATATTAAAATAGACAGAAAGAAGAGAAAATTTCATAGAAAAATAAACGAAATGTATGAAAATAAATTTACAAAATTATTTTTTTGTTTTGCAACCAAAGTTTGGACGAGTTATTTGTAGAGAAAAATATGTTTTTTTAGATTTGTTTCTAGTTAAAGTTGTTTAGAATCCAGCTGGTAGAGAAAATCCTTCCTTGGTTTCTTTATTTATGGGTTGAGACGTTTAAGGTTGTTGGCTTCATTATAGTTGTTGATTTTGTTTAAGAAGTTATTGTTGCTTTTTTTTAAAAAAAGGTTTTACTAAGTAAGAAGGGAATGCATTGTTTTTGAAATGAAAAATTCATGTGTTAAATAACGAGTTCCTTTTCTCATTTGTCAACACGTGGAATTTTCATTTTGAGCTAGTTCTTAAACAACAAGAATTATAGTATATAAACCAGACATTTAGCACATTTATCTACACACTGTTTAGTGTCTTTTCAAACTATTGTTTAGTAAAATAATTTTTGTTATTTAATAAAAAAGCCTATGCATTTCTTTTCTTTCTTACTCCAACCTTTTTCTTTGCCTTTTTTATTATTTGATTATTATTTATTATTACTTTTTCATTTATTAATTATTTACCACAATGCTGGATGTAATTGATTTTTATAGCCGCGTAAAGTTTCTTCGTAAGCATCACCATTGTCGGCAACCAAATCGATAAGATTTTCTATAGATGTTGGTATTTGTATGCAATTAGTATTGTCGACAGGATTGTTGTCTGAAAAAACTACTGAAAAATTCCTTTAAAATCGTGCTCGAAATTTTTTAACAATTTTTTTGGGTAAATTTTTGTTTAGTTTTTGTTTGTTTTGAGAAAAAAAAAAAGAGAACAAAAGAAAAGTGATTTTGTTTTTACAAGTAAAAGAAAAACAGAAAAAAGTAACATGCTTTTTTCAACTGAAGTGTAATTATGAATTTAAGTGTAAAAAATAATAAAACAAAAACTAAATGCATGTTAAATTATACATTTGTTATTGAGTTAAACTATTGTTTGTTATAAGAACTTAAATAATAAAATGTAAGAAAATATATTACAAATGTTATGTTGGGTATATTTCTTGGAAATTTCTTCCTTTAAAAAAAAATTATTTAAAAAATATTTGAAAATAATACTAACCTTCATCTGTTTGTTGTTGCTGTGGTGTATCTAGCTCTTGATAATTATTAGCCTGTGGAGGTGTTTGTTGTTGCTGTTGATCTAATTCAGTTTGTTGTTGTGCATTTTCTGTTGTTTGTTGCTCAAAATTTTGTTGTATTAAAGCTGATGTTTTTAATTCCTGCTGCTGTTCTTCTAATTGTTCATTTGCAATTTGTTCCTGTTGTTGTTGTTGTAGTGGTGGTGTTGGCTGCTGTTGTTGTTGTATATTTTGGACTGGTATTTGTATTGCTTCTAAATTTAATTGCGGCTTTGGTATGGCATTCAAATCAAATTCTTTTGGCTGTGGTATGGCATTTAACTGCATTGGCTCTGGAGCTGGTATCATATAAAGTGGTGTCAAATTTGCCAGGGCTATGGGCAATTGTGGTGGTGGAGGCGGTGGTGGTGGTGCCACTTGTACTGCCTGCATGGGCATTAGCATAGCAGCCGCCGCAGCTGCTGCCGCTGCTACAGTTGTAGGCGGTGGCGGAGGTGGCACAAATTGGGGTGCTGCTGTAAAGAATGCCGCTGCTGTATGTGGTGGCATTGTGGCAGCTTGTGTATGATTGGGGCCCTGCATAGATTGTTGTAACATTAAATTTTGTGCTGCCATTAGTGCTGGATTAAATGAGAAAGGTAAAGATGGTGGTGTGGGTGGTGGAGGCGGTAAGGTGGACTGATGATGGTGTTGAAGCTGATGCTGATGACGTTGCTGATGTTGATGCTGTTGTTGTAATTGCAGCTGTTGTTGTTGTTGTTGCTGCTGCTGCTGCTGTTGTTGTTGAAGATGTAGTTCTTGTTGTTGGGCAGCCATTATGCCATCTGTAGTTTGATTAGAACTTGCAGTTTGTTCCATAGTGGCATTAGTATTGGTAGCACTGCTAGTGCTTGGAGTTTCTTCTTCAGTTGTGGTAGCAGTTTCAGGACTATAATGCAAATACAAAGACATTTTAATAAAAACACTCAAAAAAATCTTGAAATTTAAAAATAAAAATATTTTTAAGAAAAATTTATTGGAATGTGAACATTATAAAGTTAATATTTTGTAGCAGAACAAAATGCAAGAAATTTTTGACTGGCCAAATTTTTTTGACTGGTATGACTACAATCATACTGGTCCAAAGGTTCTCTGTTCATTGCTAGCTTACACCAACCGAAATTTGATTTGTCAAAAAAGAACTATTGAGCGCATTTGAACTGTTACAACAACAACTATGCTTCCTACAGTATACATATTTAAGTGTGGGGTATACAATTTGAGCACATGTTTACAATGATCCTTGAAATTATTTTTTTCCCAGATTTAAGTGAAATTTTTGAAAGAAAACATTTTAAAACTAAATTCTAAAAAAAGCTAATAAAACTTACACTGGCACCACCACTGGCGGTTTAGGTTGTTGTTTTTCCAAAATCTTCTTAAAGTTCTCTAAAAATGAGCCATCATTACAGAAAGTATTCTGGATCTTGACTGGCGGCTGTTCGGCCGAAGGTGCCGTAACTGTTGAACGTTTTAGGCCACTACCATACATTTTACCTGTCTTGCCGGTTAAACTAGACAAACTGGATTTAGTAGAGCTTATCGCAGCAGCAGACTCTGACGAATCTAATTTTTTCTCTTCATCTTCGTCGGCCTTTACCTCAACCGCCTCATCATTTGGAGCTTTATCAGTGTTAGCAACAGAAGACGACTCAGTACTAACACCTTTAAGTTTGGCCGCTAAAGATTGTGCCGCTGCCACTGCCTTGGCCAGCTCGGCTGTACGTTGTTTTTCCAAGATTTCCTGCCGTTTTTTGGCAATAATTTCTTCCTGTTTACTCATCTGAGCAAAACGATCTATACGTGAGGAATTGCGTTGTGCCATTTTCCTGGTCTATCTTTTAGAAAGATTTTATTTCTAGTTTAATCTGATGTTAGATGAAAAAAATTTGTTGTAGTACTTTTTTTTTGTCTACAAGCAACTTTGCTGCACTTTAGTTAGGGTGTATGTTAATAATTTGATAAACACTTAAATATTTTTCATTTTTCAAAGTTTTTCATGTTATTAACTTTTAAAACATTGGTTTGCTTATTATTTAAAAGAATTTCTTTAAATTTCCACTTAATTCCAGCGAAAAATTGTTTGTCAAAAAATTTTTCTTGTTTTATAATTTTTCACTGCAATTTGCAACAGAGTCCAGCGTCAAGCTAAATTCAAGGCGACGCCGTTAGCTCTAATTTGTATTATGCCAGCGTTGGTCTTTATGACGTTTGTCAGCCGGCTAAAATTCATTTGACATTTTGAATAATAAATAAAATGTTAAATTTCTATAGTTTAATAAACATTTTAGTGGAATAATATTAAAACCGTCAAGCCGATTAACGTTGAAAAGTTTTTATTGTCCAAAGATTTAACAAAATTTAAGCTTAAACGAATTTGAGTCGCGTCGCAAGTTTTTGAATTGTTACACTTAGTTGCAAAAACTAGTAGTAGATTTAAATAAACATCATTGCCAGTTTCAATCTTACATGTACACTGTTAAAAACAGTATCACTTAAAAACTGTTATACTGAAAATATTTTATGAAAAAAAAATACAGAAATTTTCTATAGAAAAAGCTATTGTCCATAAAGTATTTTGTAAAAAAGTAGTTATTTTAAAAAAATTCTGTTATATCTAACTATTTCTATAGAAAAATGTGTTGTAATAAACAACCGCTCTGATTAAACTTTTATACCAATGTTTTGTCTAAAAAACGTTATACTAAAAATATTCTCTAAAAATCTGTTAAACTGAAAAAAAAAATTATAGTAAAATAACTGCTGCTTAAAAAACGTTTATACAAAAAGTTTTTATAGAACAACATTTTAATACAGGAAGTGTTCTATAAAACAACTTAAAATACAAATTTTACAAGAAAATTAGAAAAAGTACTGTTTTCAATTTAAAAAAAAAAAATATATATATATGTTTAAAACCGGTATATTTAAAGTTTTATAAAAATTATTTTTGTGTACTTACAGTTTTGTAAAACCAAATTTTCTATAGTAAAATATTTTAAAAACTAACTTTTCCTTTTTTGGATTTATAATTTTCTTTATTAAGTTTACCATTTCGCAACAAATATTGTTTATTTTTATTTATATATTTGTTTAAATATTTTTTTAACAAGAACAATAAATATTTTTTTTCAATTACTTTATAATATCGAAAAAAAAAAAAAAAAAAACACTTATAGAAGACATAAAATATTACGAGTCTTTTTTTATTTTAACAATAATAAGAAATGACTAGAGTTATTGGAAATGTTATAAATGTTTCGTTTTTAGGACAAAATTTGAAAAAAGCTAAAAAATTTTAATAACTACACTGACTAATAGGAATACGTTATATATTATTTGATATATTTAGGCATTTAAATATCATTAAGTATTTTTTGTTTAAATAAATGGCAAATTAATTTATGATTATATAAATTCCCAATATATAATAAGTGTATTTTTTCACTTCTTGAACTTTAAATCTATATAAATTGATAAATACGAATCACTTAAATGCATAAATATGTTAAAATTAGTTTCATTAAATCGTTTAACTTAATAGAATTTTGGTATAATTAAACCTTTTAACATATCAAAACTATTACCATCAGGTTGTACTACTTCAACGGCACCATTTGTTAATTTCACTTTTAAATAACCATAATCATCTATACCAATAACTTTAGCCTCTTTTTTTGAACCATCTTTATCGCAAATTGTAATAGATTGATTGCTGTTATGAAAAAAAAGAAATTTAAATTTGTTAAATTTTAAAGAAATCCCTTTTCTTACTTACCCATGCAACCATAAATCATAATATAATTGATAAAATGTTTCAAAATCACCAGTTTGTACTAATTCTATTAAACGTTCAATTTCATTAAACATCAAAGCCAATAGCATTTCATATTTAATTGAGGGTAATTTTTGTTGATTTGCACTATTGTAATCACGTATCATATCATTGAGGCATATTGTGGGTTTACGATTATCTAAGTTAATGGCACATCCTATATTTACGATAGCATTTGTACCCATTAATGTTGTCTTGACGACAAGTCCACCAATTTTATTAATGCCATTAGCATAGGCATCGTTGGGCCATTTTAGACCAAGATTAAGGACCTAAAAAAATAAATAAAAATATGTTATTACAATTCTGTGACAATAAGAAAAAAGTACTTTACTTTTTAATAGTTTTTTAATAATATCTTATAATAATGATAAAAATTTATATAAAAATATATTCGACTTGCTCGAATATTATACAATTAATGGAAAAAAATAATAATAAAATTGTTTTACACAAATGCTATAATTTAACTTTTGTAATTTAAAGCCGTTTTAGCCGTCGTATCAAATTGTGTATTTTTGTTCCAAATAAACATTAATTTCTTTAAGTGTATCCCCTTTGTTTACATTTTATCTTTCTTTAAATAATGAGTACAATAAGGACCACAGCCACAATCGATAATATAATAAAAAATGATCCCCTTAAATCTGGCAATATTATATTATTGCTTTCTGTACCCTAACGATTCATTAAAATATTATTTTCTAATATTTTTTATATTAAATATAAAATTGCTTTATAACCACAGTCGCTTAACGCCAGCGGTTGCAATTATCATCATAAACATTATCCCCACTTCACATGACATTTGACATATTAAATACAACTCTTCTAAGCAGCTGTCACCCTCTACAATTCGTTACATTTCGCAACAGCCCTGTATACTCGTATTCGTTACTCCAACAAACGACTCGTTGCTTTGTGCAAATTGAGAAGAAAAATTTTACTTTTTTTGTGCTGTGAAATTATTTAAATAGAAGAAATTAAACAAATAACATAAATAAAAAATATGTAAATACACAAAAATTGTAAAGAAAATCCATTAAAAAAATAACAAATCAATGAAATAAATCAATATTAAAGAGAAAATTATACACAAAAGAAAAAAATTTTGTCAAGATATCGCAGCGAAAGTAGGCGCAAAGCAAAGAATAAAAAAAGATTTTTTCACACACAAGACCCCTACAAAAAGAAAAAAAGAATTGATTCCAAATTTTTTTTTTTGAAGAAAAAAAATTTGCAGCCCAATTTGTTGTTGTTGTTGGTGGAGTGTGGAAACGAAAGAAGAATATATTAACGAAATTTGTTTAAAGCAATAAAAAAAGTAAATAAACGAAAAAATAAAAAGAAACAAATTTTAATATTACACAAAATTAATTTGTTTAACAAATATAAAAGAAAGAAGAAAAATAACATGAAATTAAGTATAAATAATGTAATAACATTGTTAGAAGAGGAGCTTTAGAAAAAACCTCCTCCAATACCACCCTATTAAACCAAACAATCTATTAACTAATGCCCTGTTGTTTGCTGCTGCCGCACTAAAAAATATAATAACAACAACAGCAAGACTTCTTACGGCTGAGCCAACAAAAACAAAGTCTTGTACGAGTTAAAATTAAGAGAGAAAAAAAACAAAAACAGAAATTAAAGAAGTTTTCTGTTTAAAAACTAGAATTAAACAATTTTAAATGGAATTTATGTTTTAAATAAAGGTAGTTATTTAGTATTTTAACATTTTTATAAAATAAAAAAATATGTATAAAGTTTTCACACATTATTGCCTATTCTTCGTTTGCAACTTCGTAAACATACAAAACAAAAAATCAATATCTACCAGACTATTGTATTGACTTTTTGCAAATGTTTTGTTTTTTTAGAATCTATAAAAGTTTTTCGCATAAAACGTTTTAATATTACACTTGTATGAATAAATTGTTAAATATAGTTGTATTTATTCGTCATCATGATAAACTAAATATATAGTGGGTGAAACATTTAATTTTCTTATCTAATGTTGTTTTCTGCTCTGGCGTTTTTTTTTTTTTTTGCCCTCATTTTTGAAAATTGCTTTTACTACTAGTTTGAGTAATAGATTTTTAATTAGGATATTCTATTGTTAGGGGACTGTATTTCAAAGGGTTTTTAAGTTAAATTAATATGTGAAAGTGTTACTTTTAGAATATATAATCTATCGATTTATCTATCAATCTATCTATATATCTATCTATCTATCTATCTATCTATCTATCTATATCTATCTATCTATCTATCTATCTATCTATCTATCTATCTATCTATCTATCTATCTATCTATCTATCTATCTATCTATCTATCTATCTATCTATCTATCTATCTATCTATCTATCTATCTATCTATCTATCTATCTATCTATCTATCTATCTATCTATCTATCTATCTATCTATCTATCTATCTATCTATCTATCTATCAATCTATCTATCTATCTATCTATCTATCTATCTATCTATCTATCTATCTATCTATCTATCTATCTATCTATCTATCTATCTATCTATCTATCTATCTATCTATCTATCTATCTATCTATCTATCTATCTATCTATCTATATATCTATCTATCTATCCATCTATCTATCTATCTATCTATCTATCTATCTATCTATCTATCTATCTATCTATCTATCTATCTATCTATCGATCTAAACATTGTCACAAAAAGGCACAATACAGTTCCAGACTTTAGTAGGATGTTTGAGTACAGCAAAGGGCTGAAGATAAAATCTCAGAACCATTTTGTAGATTATAGATTAAGGGCCTGAAAAGTTTATTGTGTTGTGTTCTTAACACTATGTTATATTTAATCAGCAAAACATTTTAATAAAAGTCTAGTAATAAATTAAAAAAATACTCTTCAATTTTCATCATACAAGTATCTAGAATAAATTTTCTTAGAAGAATATTAATAAATTTTCATCAATTATGAAAAAGAAAATAACAATAACAAAAAACCCTAATGCTGTTCATCATGAATTTTAAATAATATTTCATATAAATCTTAACAATTACTTTATATAAAAAGATATCCATGATTCATTAGTAGTTAATAACAAAAGACACCTAATAAGCATAATGCATAATGGCAGCATTTTTAAGAAACCTAAAAATATTCAGCTTTACAACTCAAATAGGCAATAACGTAAATAAACATTTACAGAATGCACAATTATTATTTTTACTAATTAATTTTTTATTTCTTTTTCACTTCAGTAAAAAACAAACAAAACATCCTTCCTCCCCAAAATGAGCAGTGCTACAACAACTCCCACTAAAACAATGATGACACCCATACAACAGCATCAGCATTCTACTATGCCGCCACAGCATTCGGCCTCTACCCACTCCACACCGGTACGTAGTCCTCAGCCTAGTTCTCACTCAGCGTCGACTTCATCGCTACCGGCCAATGATTTGGATGTCATACAAGACATGATTGATTGTTCGGCCAATCGTTTAGAGGGTTTGCGCACCCAATGTGTAACCACAACTACGTTAACGCAAAGGGAAATACGTTCGTTGGAGACCAAATTGTTGCGTATGTTTTCAGAATTACTGCTAACCAAAGGTAGACTAAATGAACGTATACCGGCCAGTGGTTTGCCTCATAGTTCGAGCAATGAACTAAGGCAATGGCTAAGGGTAGTGGGCTTAAGTCAGGACTCCTTAAATGTTTGCCTAACACGCTTATCAACGTTGGAACAAATTTTGGAATTGAGTGAGCAGGAATTAAAAGAACTCATACAAAACAATCCTACTTATAGAGAGGAGGAAATAAGACGTTTGACAAAGGCCATGCAAAATTTACGTAAATGTAAAGATATTTTAACAAAACCCAATGAAATTTTACAGCCCGCAACACTAGCAGGAGAAGGTGATAAGAGCAACGCTTCCACAACAGCACAGTCCGTGATTAATAGAGAAACTAAAGAGCAATTAATAGAACAATTGTTTTGGGATTCATGGGATCGACATCATCGTGGCAGTGTGGGTAATATAGGAGTGACCGCTTCCCCCAGATCTCATCGTAATATGAAACAAGCTAAACAGCAGCAACAACAACAACTAACCAATAGACAATCTCCCTCTAATGACAACCAAAGCTGCAAGTCATCCTCCACTACGATGAATAATTCGGGCGAGGATAATTCGGTATCAGCATTGACTTTAACACTAACACCATCACCGCCTCATTCACCTTTTACACCCACCTCAACTTCTACTAGTTTCAGCAATTTGGGCGGCGGTAGTAGTTTGAATGGCACACCACAAAAGGGTAAAATAGCTGGCACCCCACCACCCATGATAAAACATGCCACCGCTCTTCAAGGCACACAACCTTTAACACCTACACATAGCAGCGGAGGTGGTGGTTATCATCAGCAAGATCATATACCCATACCGTTATCAAAATCTAAATCAAACGAATCACATTCACAAGATTCCCCCTCTATAATGGCAAATAATGCTGGAGGAGGTGGTACTGGTAGTGGTGGCGGTCTGTCTCGCTCTCGTCTCAACACTGATCCTAGTCCCGATAGCCATTCTTCTACCAGTTCGGATATTCTAATGGAAACCTCCAACAATAGCAGTAACAACAATAGTCTACAGGTACCCCTGTCTCCCCTAACGCCCATAGTAAATTTAAGCATGAGCCACAATATAGCTCATCGCTTTGTAACGCTAGTTAAAATGGCAACATGTGATCTCTGTCAAAAGCCCATGTTTATTGGCCGCAAATGTAAGGAATGTAAATATCGTTGTCACAAGGCCTGCGAGCCATACGTGCCCAACTCCTGCTGTTTGCCACCAGAATTTATAGATGAATTCAAGCAGGCAATTAAAGATGCAGTTTATCCTTCTCAAATTACTCCCCCCACTCTCAATAATCAGTCACCAAATCAGGGCCATGGCACACTAGGTAAGGGTCGCAAGGGTTTACCTTCCAGCCGTCACAAAAAACATCCCTCTACCGCCAGTTCCAATGTGGGCATGCATGATAGCAGTTCGCCCGGTTCTAGTTGCAACAGTTCTAGTCCTTCAAGTCCAGCCCTTTTTAATATACAACATCAACATTCTTCGGGCGATATGCAGGCCACCACTATAATGAGCTCTTCAGCCGGTGGTTCGAGTACTAGCTCCAATATGTTGTCCACCCCTTCTTCGCATAAGAATGCAAGTCAATTTAATTTTCCCGATGTCACCATCACCTCGAACTGCAACAATCCTTCAGGTGCTACCACAGAAACTATATTGTCGGCACAAAATGCCAATAACACATCACCAAATCACGAATTTTCTGAGTCACACAAGTCGCGCAACAATAGTCATGAGGCTTTAACATCAGCTTCAAACAATGCAAATACTCATCACCACCACCAGCACCACCATCATCATTCTAACACCAACTCTACCAATAATAGTATTAATGTTGTTAACACCAACAATTTTACCACCTCCACATCGTCGACTCTCACCAATCACTCCAGCAATAGTATTGTTAATGTTGGGCCGGCCACGTTTTTCCAAAGGAAACTCAGTTCGGCTGGTGTGGATAAGAGAGACAATTTTGCCGAACTTTCCGATACTCATAAATCGAACGATAGTGACAAGACGGTATCTTTATCGGGCAGCACATCGGCTTCAACTGATTCAGATCGCACACCCGTACGTTTGGACTCCACAGAAGATGGTGATTCTGGCAATTGGCCTAGACAAAATTCGCTCTCACTAAAAGAGTGGGATATTCCCTATGGTGATCTACAAATGTTGGAAAAAATAGGCCAGGGTAGATTTGGCACGGTACATCGTGCTCTGTGGCATGGCTCGGTGGCTGTTAAACTACTCAAAGAAGACTATCTCGATGATGAACACATGTTGGAGGCCTTTAAATTGGAGGTGGCCAATTTCAAAAAGACACGTCATGAAAATTTGGTTCTATTTATGGGTGCTTGCATGAATCCTCCCTACTTGGCCATAGTTACATCGCTGTGCAAGGGTAACACGCTCTACACCCATATCCACAGCAGGCGTGAGAAATTTGTCATCAACAAGACCACCCTAATAGCGCAACAGATCACCCAAGGTATGGGTTATTTGCATGCTCGCGGTATTACTCACAAAGATTTGCGGACAAAGAATATATTCCTGGAAAATGGCAAGGTCATAATAACCGACTTTGGTTTGTTTAGTTCTACCAAATTGCTGTACTGTGATAAAGGTTTGGGTGTACCCACTGGTTGGTTATGCTATCTGGCGCCTGAGTTAATGCGTTGTCTAATGCCACGCAAACCTTCCGATGAGATTTTACCATTTTCCAAAGCCTCCGATGTCTATTCTTTCGGCACCGTTTGGTATGAACTGCTGTGTGGTGAATTTCCCTTTAGGGCCCAACCACCCGAATCGATTATATGGCAAGTGGGTCGTGGCATGAAGCAAACATTGGCCAATTTACAAACCTCGCGTGATGTTAAGGATATATTGATGTTGTGCTGGCGTTACACGGTCGAAGATAGACCTGATTTTCCCAAGCTACTAACCTTATTCGAGAGATTACCTAAAAAGCGTTTAGCTCGCTCACCCTCACATCCCATACAGTTGTCTAGATCTGCTGAAGCTATATTTTAAATTAAAGCCCCAACATAAAACAATATATGAAACTGTAACAAACAACTTAAGAATGTTAAATTTTATTTTCAAATTAATGTAAATAACAATAAAAAAACATACGACAAAATACAACATAAAATATAACTACTATATAGAAAAACCCATACTCCTAACAAAAAGGACTTTTTTCTTAACAAAAAGCATTCCTTTAACGATTTCGCAAGTGAAAACAAACAAAAAATCATATAAATTATTGTAGTTTTTTTTAGCAAACAAAAAAAATGAGCGGTAAAACAAGTACACTGATTGTAAATATTGAGTTGAGTAATAAACAAACAAAAAATATATAAATTATAAAATAATAAAATATTAAAAAAATCATACATAATGCTTTAAGTAAACCACAAAACAAAATGTTTAAATTTAAGTGAAAAGACAGAAATTAAAAAAAAAACTCTTAAAGAAACTTCTAATTACATTTCAATAATGTAAGCAAAAGTAAATTTAACAAACAAAATGCATTAAAAATTAAATAAAATACAAACAAAAAATATGACATTATAAAATAAAAAAAAAAAAACATAAAAGATAAACATTTGAATTCTATTACTTCATTTTCAGCAAAATCGACAATCTCTTTTTGTGCTCAATAAATATGTAGCAGGGTAATTATTTTTTTATTGAAATGACTTAATTGGGAGCGGGAACAAACTACAGTCGAATCTTCAAACCAAATAATAGTGGAAGCCATAAACAGTTTATAGTCGAGAGTATAGACCAGACTATAGACGATACTACAGATCAAATTATCGTTGAGAGATTGTAGACCATACTATAGTCGACACGATAGACCAGACTGTAGACCAAACTATAGTAGAGACTATAGACGAAACTGTAGTGGAGACTGGACAAAGCTGTAGTCACGACCATAGACAAATCTATAATCGAGCATATATACCATAGTATAGTGGAATTTATAGACTAGACTGTAGACCAGTTTATATTCTAGTCTATAGAAGAGATAATATTATAGACTATAGACCAGACTATATAGATTACCAGACTATAGATTACAGACTAAACTATAGAGCAGATTATAATCGATAGAGTGGAGCAGATTATAGTTGAGGTCACTAAAGTCGAAATAATAAACCACATTATATTCTATATTTTACCAGAATGTACGCAAGACTATAGGCCAGATTATAGTCGAGATTGTATACAGTAACTCATACATATTTTTATTTTAAATATTAAATTATAGAAAACAATCACTTACCTTATATAAAGGATGATTTTTTAAAGAATTGATCATAGCTACACCCAATATATGTTGTATTAAAGGTAAACGTTGACCCAATGGTGTATCAAGTTTTATGTGAAGTTGTATAGAAAACATAGCACAACCCAAAGGACTAAGCCACTAAAAATAGCAACAAAATAATACCAACAAGTTAATAAATAATACTAAGTAAATTGTTATATAAATTAAAAAAAAAACTGCAAACCTGATTATTACTGCGTCCCATGCCATCAGTTTGCTGACGTGGTATAACCGCAATGCCATTAGTTAATTCCAAATCCGATATAACATGCTGAGAACTGTTCACAATGGGAGCATATATAACTAAACGGCCAACATAGGCAGTTTTAAGATTCTGAGAAAAGAAAAGAATATAAACAAGTAAGAAATTATAGTCGGGCGTTGCCGACCATATGATACCCTACACCAGTTATGAATATTAAATGTGATTTATTTTTCATAATAAAGCATTTATCTTCAATATTCCCTTGTTCCGATACATTTAAGCAATTTATAAATGAAAAACTAATTTTCTGAAAGAGGCTTTATATGGGGGCTAGGGGCAAATATGGACCAAGCCCGATAAAATTTTGTGAATATATTTATATTGACATAATATTTTATTGTGCTGAATTTCATCGCGATATTTGTGTTTATAAGCTGATTCGGGACATTCAAGTAATTTTCTGAAGGGGACTTTGTATGGGAGCTAGGGTCAAATGTGGCCCGATCTTTATGAAATTTGGCAGGGTCATCAAGACTTCTATAAAACTTAGTTGTGCCGTATTTTATCGATATATCTGTATATTTAACATAATTATGAGCTCAGAAGCCCTTTTCGGGGGGTTCTCTTCTATGGGGGCTAGGTGAAATAATGGACCGATTTTAACCATTTTCAATAGGCTTCGTCCTTAGGTCAAATAAAACGTGCGTGCCAAATTTCATCCAATTATCTTGAAAATTGCGACCTGTACCTTGCGCACAAGGTTTACATGGACAGCCAGCCAGACGGACGGACGGACGGACGGACATAGCTTAATCGACTCAGAAAACGATTCTAAGCCGATTGGTATACTTTAAGGTGGGTCTTTAAGGTGTATGTTACAAACATCAGCACAAATCCAATATACCCTCCCCACTAAAGTGGTGTAGGGTATAAAAACCATCATTTACTGTAACATACTTAAACTATGAAAAGAACACCTACCTCAAAATAGTCCACTGTAGAAAAATCTTCGGGACAGGAATGTATTAAAATGGGTAAAATATTCGAATTGACTTTTGGCAGTTTATCATCTGGACCACAGAATTTCATTGTTAATTTAGGTGTTGTTAAAACATTATCAGCATCAACACTGGGCTTTAGTTTTTCCAATAACTCAAACTTGGCCTACATAGATAAAAAAATAATTAAAATATTGAATGTTTTTTTGTTTTGTTTTTAAAAGTAATTTACCTCATGTCTACCCAAAAAGTACGCATTTTTAAATATCAATTTAGGTCCTGCACCATTTTCTGTTGTCTTTTTTCCTTGTTGCACACTTAATGTTAAGTGATTTTTCAGCAAATCAGCAAAGATTTCATGACGTATATTATCATTTTGTTTGAGTATGGAAAATTTAGATTCATCAGTTTCAAATTCTGTGGGATTTATTTCCAAGTGAACCTGTAAATAAATTATGGGTTTAAAGTTGTTTTGAGGATCATTTTTTAATCCATAATTTTTTCGAAGGAAGAAATCAAATCAATATCTTTTTTAAATTGTCACCATCTGAACGTTTACAAAAAGTATTCTGTTCTTAAAGACAACACTAGATATAATGGTGATTTGCTTTTGTTTTGCATTGATCACAATATATTATGTTTAAAAGAAATAGAAAATAAATCAGATGTAGTGCTATGGTCTGTCAAGGAATAGGTCCAATAATATCAGATAACCAAATTATAGTTGAGACTTTAAAGTAGACTACAGTCTACCAGAATACAATCGAATAGATCAGACTACAGTCGAAATGTTATACCAGACAAGTCAAGTCAAATAACCTTACTATAGACGAGAGATAGACTTTAGTAGAGATTAAATACCAGACTATAGTCAAGTCTATAAACCAAACTGTATTTGAGTCTATAGACCAGACTTAAATCAAGCCTAAAGTCTATAAACTAGACTATAGATAGACCAGACTAAAGACTAGACTATAGACCAGACTATAATATAGACTATAGTCTAGACTATAGACCAGACTATAATGTAAACTATAGTCCAGACTATAATATATAGTCTACACTATAGACCAGACTGTAGTATAGACTATAGTTTACTCTATAGACCAGACTATATTATAAACTATAGTCTACACTATAGACCGGACTATAGTCTACAGACCAAACTATATTGTAGACTATACACAAAACTATAGTCTAGACTATAGACCAAACTATAGTCTAGACTATAGACCAAACTATAGTCTAGACTATAGACCAAACTATAGTCTAGACTATAGACCAAACTATAGTCTAGACTATAGGCCAAAGTATAGTCTAGACTATAGACCAAACTATAGTCTAGACTATAGACCAGATTGTAGTCTAGAGTATAGACCAGACTATAGTCTAGACTATAAAGCAGACTAAAGTCTAAACTATAGACCAGACTATAGTCTACACTATAAACCAGACTCTGGTCTAGACTATAGACCAGACTATAGCCTAGACTATAGACCAGACTATAGCCTAGACTATAGATCCGACTGTTGCTTAGGCTATAGATCAGTCTGTGGCCTAGACTATAGACCACTATAGTCACTCCTATGCCAGACTATAGACCAGACTATGGTATAGACTATAGATCAGACTATAGCCTAGACTATAGATCAGACTATAGCCTAGACTATAGATCAGACTATAGCCTAGACTATAGATCAGACTATAGCCTAGACTATAGATCAGACTATAGTCTAGACTAATATGCTCAATTCTATAGACCAGACTATATTCTAGGCTATAAAGCAGACTATAGTCTAGACTATAGACCAGGAGGCAAATTCTGGAGGCGAATGAAACCTAAATAGAATTTACAAAAATTTTATTAGAAATTTCGATCGCTTTCGAAACCCAGAATTTGGCCCCCGACTATGGTATAGACTATAGATCAGACTATAGCCTAGACTATAGATCGGACTATAGCCTAGACTATAGATCAGACTATAGTCAAGACATAGACCACTATAGTCAATTCTATATACCAAAGAATAGTCTGAACTATAGGCCAGACTATAAAACAGGCTAAAGTTGAGTCTATAGAAGATTTAATTATGAATTAAATAACATTTTACTAGGAAAAGGTTGATAAGTTTACAGGGCAACAACAATTTATCGGAATATTATTAGTCATTTGTAAATACTTGGATTAATATCGAACAAAAGTCAGTTACAAAATGAGCTAATTATTATATTAAACAATAATAAACCAAGTTCAAATTTAAGCTTGGGTTATACATAGGCCTATTTATAGTATAGGTTTAGAATAACAGATTTCAGTCTTCAAACACATATAACAAATTGTTAAAACTACTAGAAAATAAAAAGCGTGGTCAACATAAAAGATAAATATTTAAAAATTTTATAAAACTTACTTGTGAGAAGACAGCAGTGCCACCACTCTTTTTATTACTGGCTAGCAAAAGACTAGGGGTATTCCAGGTTTCTTCGGTGCCCAATACTTTAACATCTAGCTGGTGCGTAACACCTTTCAAATCCTTGAGTTCAATGGACCTTGGTGGACACACTAGAGCTCTAAGCGTCGTGTATGTTTTGGTGTGTTTTTTTTTTATGTTTTGTTTTATATTTTTGTTGTTTTTTACATATATAGTTTGGAAAAGGAACCACATATACGAAAAACATTTCGCACATACATACACGCACGCAGTTTTTGTTTTATTTTTAAATTTGCATTTAATTTTTTAAGTTTAGTTTTACACACATTTAGAGAAAAACACAACAGCCAGCGAGCAAAGTAACAACGTATGGTAGTAGTTTTTTTTTTTTTTTTAAAAATAAAATAAAAGAATATATGAAGGTAGGAAAAAATATATAAGGCAAATATCTAACAAAACAAATTACAAAAATTTATGTTTAGTTTTAATATTTTATAAAAAAAATGTGTGTTGTTGGTTAAAAATTAATGAAATTATGCAATTACTTGTTTTTAACAAAATAAAAAGCTTTATTAATATTAATAAAATTTAATAACTTAAAAAACAAGCTTAAAAAGTAAATACGACTCTGGCCTTAAGAAATTTTCCAAAAATTTTAAATAAAATTTAAATTTAATAAAAAAATATTGTATTAAAATTGCAAACCATTCATGCGTTGGTGCATGTAGTGGGAGAAATAATTTCGTATATGTTTTTTTCTTGTTTTTTGCCATTTGTTAAAGAATTTATATTTTGATTAGTGTAAAGAAATTTGTGTTAAGTTTTAGGAATTCCAAATAAAAAATTAACTAAATAAACATTTAGAAAATTTAGTTTGACACTTAATTTTGTTATTTACATACCAACCAATTTGTTAGTAACATTTTTGCATTTTTTTAATTTCGTATAAAACTACATATTTCCAAGGGTAATCTAATAGTTTTATTAAAATGGAAATATTTTTACTTACGGTTTACGTTGGTTGGTATAAGCCGAATCATCACTGTCGGTGGAAAAGTTTTTCTTAACCGGTGAGGGTTGATAGCAGAATATATGATGCATCATTTTGACTTTTTGCCATTTGTCATAAGAAAATTGTACCAATTCATGTTCACGTACCTTTTAACAGAGTTTTAAAACAAAATTTTGAAAATTATAACGTTTTTTTTTTAATTATTATTATAATAATTAATGAATAATGGGCATACTTTTAGGATTATTTGTAAAATCCATTTAAATTTTTTGTTTAGAAAAAGTTAAGGCCTAAAAGTACCCACAAATAATTGGATATTGTTTACAATTATCGTCTCCATAAGAAAATGTCGGAAAATATTTTAAGTTAAAATATTTTTAGTCATTTTCTAACTTTTTAACACATTCGAACTGTTAAAATAATATCTAAATCATAAAGATTCTTAAAAATATTATTTAAGATCAATTCCTAAAATCTTCTAATTTCGAAGTTGATAATGTAAGATTTTTCAGCAATGTTCGAAAATTCGAAATTATGTTCGAACAATTTTCAATTTTTTAAAATAGTCTCTAAATCTTAAGGATTCATAAAAATTTAGTTTCAGTTTTCTATAAGGTCAATTTCTTAAATTTTTCCAATTTCGAACTTAAAAATTTAGTTTAAACTTTCAAAATGTTCATCAATTTAAAAGTATTTTTCTAAAAATTTCAAAATTTTCAAGAATTTTAAAGTATTTGTACTCTAGTATTCGAATATAAGCTTTTAAAGCTATGTTCGAATATTCGAAAAATTTTTAAAACTGTTAAAATAATCTCTAAATCATTTCATTTCATAATAATTTAGTTTCAGTTTTCTATAAGGTCAATTTCTTACATTTTTCCAATTTCGAACATAATAAATTTGGAAAATAATTTCAAAATATTCATGAGTTTTAAAGTATTTTTACTCAAGTATTCGAATATACGATTTTTAATCAATGTTCGAAAATTCGGAGAATTGTTAAAAAAATCTCTTTATTATGAGGTTTCATAAAAATATAGTTTTAGTTTTCTAAAAGGTCAGTTTCTTAAATTTTTCCAATTTTGAAAATAATTTAAAAATGTTCATGAGTTTTAAAGTATTTTTACTCTAGTATTCGAATATAAACTTTTTAAACTATGTTCGAAAATTCGAATTTAAGTTCGAAAAATGTTTAAAACTGTTCAAATGGTAATTTAGTTTCAGTTTTCTATAAGGTCAATTTCCAATTTCGAACTTAAAAATTTAACAAAATTTTCATCAATTTAGAAGTATTTTTCTAAAAATTTCAAAATTTTCAAGAATTTTAAATTATTTGTACTCTAGTATTCGAATATAAGCTTTTTAAGCAATGTTCGAAAATTCTAAAAATTTTTAAAACTGTTTCTAAATCATTTCATTTCATAATAATTTAGTTTCAGTTTTCTATAAGGTCAATTTCTTAAATTTTTCAAATTTCGAACATAATAATTTTGAAAATAATTTCAAAATATTCATGAGTTTTAAAGTATTTTTACTCAAGTATTCGAATATACGATTTTTAATCAATGTTCGAAAATTCGAACTTAAGTTCGAAAATTTTTAGAATTTTTAAAAAAATCTCTTAATTATAAGGTTTTATAAAAATATAGTTTTAGTTTTCTAAAAGGTCAGTTTCTTAAATTTTTCCAATTTCGAACATAAAAATTTTGAAAATAATTTAAAAATTTTCATGAGTTTTAAAGTATATTTACTCTAGTATTCGAATATAAACTTTTTAAGCTATGTTCGAAAATTCGAACTTAAGTTGGAAAAATTTTTAAAACTGTTCAAATGATAATTCATGAGGTTTCATAAAAATTTAGTTTCAGTCTTCTATAAGGTCAATTTCTTAAATTTTTCCAATTTCGAACTTAATCATTTTGAAAATATTTCAAAATTTTCACGAATTTTAAAGTATTTGTATTCTAGTATTCGAATATAAGCTTTTTAAACAATTTTCGAAAATTGGAACGTAAGTTCGACATTTTTTTTAAAACTGTTAAAATAATCTGTTGAGAATGAGGTTTCATAAAAATTTAGTTTCACTCTTCTATAAGGTCAATTTCTTACATTTTTCCCAATTTCGAACTTAAAAATGTTGAAAATAATTTCAGAATTTACATAAATTATAATATTTTTTTTACTTTAGTGGTCGAATATAAGGAATGTTCGAAATTTTAAATTAATGTTCGATATTTTTTAATCTGAGACTAATTTGGAACTAATGTTGGGACATTTTTCCAATTTCGAAATTAAACTAAATTTTCATGAATTTTAAATATATTTTTAAAATACAAGCATTTTAAGCTATGTTCGTAAATTCGAACCTAAATTCTCATTTTTTTGCCATAAAAATTATTTTTTCATCGAAAACTCACTTTTTACTAAAAAAAATCACTTTTTTGTCGAAAAATTACTTTTCATCGAAAAATATTTCACCAAAAAATTACTTTTTGACAGAAAACTAATTTTTTCACTTTCCACTCAAAAATATTTTTCTTACTAAAAAATTATTGAAAATTTATTTTTTCGCTTAAAAATTACATTTCTTACTGAAAAATCACCTTTTTATCAAAAACTCTAATTTTAACTATTTTTCTTCAAAAACTCACTTTTTTACCGAAATCTCACATTATTCTCGTTTTATTCGAAAATTCACTTCTTCACAGAAAAATTTTTATTTCACCGGAAACTTAAATGTTTATAATTTTTTTTTTTACCAAAATCACATTTTCACCGAAAATTCACTTTTTTCCAAAAACTTTAATTTTTACCGAAAATTCACTTTTTTCCAAAAACTAAAATTTTTACCGATAATTCACTTTTTTCCAAAAACTTAATTTTCACAAAAAAAAATTTATCAAAAATTCATTTTTTCACCGAAAATTCACTTTATCACTGAAAACTCACTTTTTAACCGAAAATTTACCTTTTCACCGAAAATTTACTTTTTTCACCATTATCCGAAAATTCACTATTTCAGAAAAAAATTTTATTTTACTGAAAAATGAAATTTTCATAAAAAATTACTTTTTTAGCAAAAAAAAAAAAATACATTTTCATCAAAAATTCGAAAAACTTACATTTTCACTAATTTTTTTTAACAAAAACTCTCTCACTGAAAATTTACTATTTCACCGAAAATTCACATTTTCACCTTTTCACCCAAAAATCACATTTCACCTTAAATTCACTTTTTTCCAAAAACTTACATTATTACATTTTTTTTAACAAAAACTCACTTTTTCACCAAAAATTTACTATTTCACCGAAAATTCACTTTTTTTTAATCGAAAATTCGCCTTTTCACTGAAAATTCAACTTATCTCCAAGAAATCACATTTTCACCAAAACTATTTGTGACTGAAAAATTACCTGTTTACTTATTATTTTTATTCACAGAAAAATCGCCATCGACCGAAAAATTCAATTTTCGTTTTAGCTGTAATTATGACAAGAAGAGCCAATTGAATTTTAATCGAAACGATATTTGATGTCACATTTGATCATCATTAGTGGGTATATTTATGATCCCAATTGATTATTATGCAAAACTGTTAACTGGGTAGCAAAAAATGTTTAGCATTACAGAATTCTTTGAACATTCATTGTGACTCCCTCTAAGCCTAATTTAAGCTTTAGCCCTGACTCTTTGTTAACTTATTTAAGGAAGAACCAAACATAACATTTTTAGCCACATTTGAGCTACATTCGGTATAGTTTTGTAAGTAAAAGAGACACTACAAAGCTTTCAAAGAAAATTATTGTAGTATAGAGCCAAAATATGTACTCTTTAATGCGATATAATAATTATTCATACACCCCCACCAAAATTAAATAATAGCATTAAAAAAAGCCTACAAGTATGCACATGTTTTAAAACAACAATTTCGAAATGTAACCAAAAAAAAATGACTAATAAGAAAAGAAAAAATTGTCCATACAAAACTTACCTCTGCAGTACGATATGTAGGCAATATAAAGTGTAAGATATCCGAACACAATGATAAAACTTTGCCACCCCTTAGAAAATAGTCGACAAACAGTTCACCAATTGTATTGGGAACTGTTCCGCATACGACCAATAAAGCGGTGGTATTTAGCCAATGTTTTTGCTCAACTTGTTGTGCAGTTAAAGGATAAATGGTATAACTATAAAAAGAAAATCAAGGATAATATAAATTGTTTTATTACGCAAAAATGATTAAAAGAGATCAAAAATATAAACGCAATGAAGTGAATTAAAAAGAGAAGAGAAGAAAGTGCAACCCATTTCCAAATAGAAAAAACAAATACCAATAAAAATCAAGAAATATAAATTTCTTATTTCAAAGTTTTCCATTTATATACAATATAATAGTTTTATTACTTTTTTATGGTTATGGGGAGGGAGGTCATAATAAAAATAAGGTCATTATCAGTTATGAAAAAATGATTTAATTTTTAAAATGAAATAAACTTACGTGTTATCAGCTAAGATTTCTTTTAAAGTGTTTACGGCACTTTCTTTGGCCGTAGAAGTTTCGGCATAAACTAAAACATTGAGGGGTTTGCACTCGGTTAAACTGTCTTTGTGACGTTTTAAACTAGGACGTTTGGCATTATCTTTAACAGCAGAAGGTGAGCTACCAGAACTGGCAGCAGCTGGGGCAGTTAATTCTGTTTTAGCTGTGATGTTAGTAGGGACTGTGGCTAATGCTGGTGCTGTAGATTTTTGTTCTATTTTTAACATTTCCTGGGTTGTGGAAGAGATTGTTGCTGTGGCTTCATTAGCTTTGGAGGAAGCATTAGATTCTGGTTTCTCCGTCTCTTGAGTAGCGGGCAATGTTGATTTAGTTTTTTCTGTCAATTTGGCAGCAGCAATTTTTTCCAATTCACTAGCTTCCTTTTGTGTTTCAACTACGGCTGCTGCCGAGGTAGAAGGCTCATTTGAAAATTTTACCGTTTTAAAACGTCCTGTATCAATGACAGCAGGTTTTCGTATTTCTGTTGGTTTGGCTCTAGATTTACTAGGACTTTGATGGGATTTTGGGGAAGATTTATTGGCATAGTCCGTAGTCGAGGTAGTTGCTGTTGTGTTAGCACCTGTATCAGCAGTCTTTGCTAATTGCTCAGTTTTTATAAATTTATCCGTATCTTTGGTTATGCGGGATTTCTCTGGACTTGCTTTAGTGGACAATTCTTTGGTTAGATGTTCTACGTTATCAGATTTCTTAGCATCTACTTGTGGTTTCTTTGGTGATTCACTAATATTTTTAGGAGATTCTTTTGATTTCTTACTTTCAGCACTCATCGAGGCACGTTTCTCTTGTGGTATTAAATCAGGTTTTATAACACCCGTCTTGCCTTCAGTTTTATTCTTATTATAAACATATTCAGTAGCTTGATTTGCCAAAACACTTACGGCTCTTAAGTCTTCCAAATGTTTAGACCATTCGTCGTCTTTAAGACTCTCATTACTACGTGCAGGTTTACGTAAATGACTGGATAACTTGTCATACGGTTGAGGAGCACCATCATTTTTTACCGCTGTCAATAAAGAAGATTAAGGAAAATGTAGTTTAAACATTATGGAAATTTTTGTGAATTTGTTTTAAATATAAACTTAAAATTGTAACTAAAAGAGTGAAGTTAGTTGTATTTTGTGTTTTGCTTACACTCAATCCTTAATAATGGTAGCTGATCATTGATAAGAAAATGATTTTGTAAAAACGTGTCTATTAATAATTTTGTAAAGTGCTCAATATCGGTTTCAATAAGCACCGCTAGGTGGGAATCTATTTTCCAGGCAATCAGCTTACCATAATTTTCAATCTGTAATGGGAAAAAAAGTAAAAAAATTATGTTAAAAAAGTTATTTTTTGTAAATTAAAAAACTTAATTTAGAAATGGTTTGGTTTAAAAAATTCCGAATATCTATCTATCTATCTATCTATCTATCTATCTATCTATCTCTCTCCCTCTCTCTCTCTCTCTCTCCCTCTCTATCTATCTATCTATCTATCTATCTATCTATCTATCTATCTATCTTATCTATCTATCTATCTATCTATCTATCTATCTATCTATCTATCTATCTATCTATCTATCTATCTATCTATCTATCTATCTATCTATCTATCTATCTATCTATCTATCTATCTATCTATCTATCTATCTATCTATCTATCTATCTATCTATCTATCTATCTATCTATCTATCTATCTATCTATCTATCTATCTATCTATCTATCTATCTATCTATCTATCTATCTATCTATCTATCTATCTATCTATCTATCTATCTATCTATCTATCTATCTATCTATCTATCTATCTATCTATCTATCTATCTATCTATCTATCTATCTATCTATCTATCTATCTATCTATCTATCTATCTATCTATCTATCTATCTATCTATCTATCTATCTATCTATCTATCTATCTATCTATCTATCTATCTATCTATCTATCTATCTATCTATCTATCTATCTATCTATCTATCTATCTATCTATCTATCTATCTATCTATCTATCTATCTATCTATCTATCTATCTATCTATCTATCTATCTATCTATCTATCTATCTATCTATCTATCTATCTATCTATCTATCTATCTATCTATCTATCTATCTATCTATCTATCTATCTATCCATAAACAGAAGTTTAGTAACGACCTAAACCTCCTTCATAAAAAAATTATTTAAATTTTGCAAACAAGCCTTATTGTATAATAAATCAATTGTGTTTTAATTTTTTTTTGGCAAATACAACTTCCTAACACATAACTTAGTTCATTAACATTTGTCCTTCAACTCATACATATGCTTGGCCCCATTTAAACAGCAACACTCTAAAAGTTTGATCAATAATTTACACAAATAATCCATAAACTTACCCTAACAATATCCTGTTGTTGAACATTATCGGACGAAGGCTGGATATCAGTTTCGATCAGCAGACGTATAAGACCAAGTTTATCTAAACTTAAACTACGCAATAAAGTTTCAGAAGGCTCATTAAATGCAAATGGCTGCAAACCAGGAGCATCGGGAAATGAAATCCAGGGTGTTGTAAGTAAAGTTTGTAGAGGCATAACACAGCAGCCTCTATTGTTGCCATGTAGCCATAAAATTTCTGAAACCTTGGCCACTTGACGATTAGCACACAATTCTGAAGTAGCCATAGAAGCATCTAAAGAGTAAAAGCATGTTTTTTGTTGTTAGCTAATATGGTTTACACAATAATTTAAAGCACTTACCAAATCCATCATCGGAAGACGTGGGTAATGCATAAAATGCTATACTAGCTTGGGAAGCCAATTGTTCTGTAATCTTCTGACATATTTTACTAATACGCCAAGATTGCAAAAATGTAGCGCTCACGTAATACAATGTTAACATGATGATTATTATTATACCGTCACTTAAAGCAGTCTTGTCTTATTTGATTAAGTAGATTGTGTGGAGAAGAAAATTTAGTTTTGGGGGGAGTGTTGGCTGTACAAGCGGATATTTGCAATAGGAAGTTTTTCTTATTTTCAGACAATAACACCACTTCAATTTAGTGTTTTTGAAAAAAAAAATTAAATAAAATAAGCCCGAATTCCTTAAAAATTGGTTAAATAACTTACCCGTTAAGTGTTTATAAATCCAATATATTACGCTTTTACCACCATACGCAACTGCAGTTTTCTAGCTTTAACAAAATTTTTCACAATTTGCCCAATTCTGAAGCTTTTTTTTATTATGTTTTCATAATTTCTTTTACGTTTTACATTCATAACAAATAAGATTTTTTTATCGTTTTTCTTTTTATCGAAAGGAATTTTGACGTTTTTCTTATGGGGTGATTTTTGTTGTTGAGTTGCTTTTAATGAATATGGCAATATTATTTGTGTAAACAGAAATGCCACCTCAGTTGCAATTGGGCATTTTTTTCTTGGATTTAACTTAAAAAAAGAGATTTGTTGGAAAATTTGTGGGATTTTAGCTTTAAATGCACTTGAATACAGAAAAATAGATGTTTGTTTTGTGTTAAATTTATTTTAAATTGATACGAAAACTGCGAGATTTTTTTTGAAGAAAACAACACTTTTAGTTTGGCGAATTTATTTTTGATATACATACCTACATACATATGTATTTATAAATACATATCGATATATTAGATTTATACCGATATACATATTTCATTTTTTCATTTACTACAAGACTGGCATAATCCAAAATTCGGGATAATTTAGACGAGAAACATATTAAACTCTACTCTCTGCATTAGGTTCAATTTTTCAAATCCCTTGTTTTGTTTAAAAGTTACTTTTCTCGGAAGGACTTTTTTGGATGAAGTAGATTTTATAGTAAATTAGCGATATGTATGTAATCGAAATACCGTTACCGAAATAATAACAAATTAAACAGCGATACCTCAATTTATTTTGAGTATATAAATTATTTCAAATTTGGTATGTAATTTTAATTATTCGAACAATCAATCAGTTAAAATTAATATGTTAACTGAATCTTGGTAATCGATATAATATATAAACATATTATATCCATTACATTAAAGAATATATACAAGGTCAATTTCGTGGCAAGAATAGGTGAAAATTTATACTTTTTTACACAATTCCCAATATAGCTATAAAATTGTTTTTTCAAAAACCGTTTATTTTTATAAATCCCATTCGAATTTCTCCATTTTACAACAAAATATCACATTTGTATCGGGATATTATGAGTAAACCTTAACTTTCTCCTATCATCTGGCAACACTTTCGACTTTCAACAAAATAATAAAAAAAAAATAATATTCGTCAATAGGAGTAATGTAAAAATTAATTCTTATACGATTTTTTTGGTAGTGAGAGAGACATGATGGAATAATAAGGTGAAGCCAATTTTACAAAAACAACAAAAGTTTTAAAGTTATGTCAAAAAGTGTATATGTTGCCAGAGTGGTATTTTGAATGTATACCGTAAATAAAGAAAATCCCACCTGCCCAATAAAACAAATATGTACATATGTATTACAACTAAAAATTTTAAATTATGTGAATATTTCATTGTGAATTTACTACAAATACACTATTTATTATGGTGAAGAATGCATTATAATACAATTTTAATTTATAATACAAACGAAAAAATACTCTTGTTCCATTGCGTGGAAATTTAGTTTTTTATTCCTACAACTTAAACAATTCTCATTCAAAATATTATGTTTAAAATATACATAAACATATAAAGTAAATATATATGATATTAACAATTAATTACTTGTTCAGTCATAAATGTAATAAATTTATTTAATTTATATTATTTTAGTATTCTGAAATCCCTAAGTAATTAAATGATTTGTATGTGCTTCTGGCAACTCGAAATAGTACATTTTGACAGTTGCATACATGGTTACTTAGCAAGGTACCAGCACTTGAAAGCAAACGCACGATTGTCAATTTTTTTTTATATGGTGTTTGACAAACGTGCGGTTCAAGCATATATACAAGTCTATGTATAAAAATAGTAAACAATAATCAGCTGGGCTAATGATGTCACCTTCTATTCAGTACACCCTGGTTGTATACAGCTTTCATTAAAAACATATCAATCAGCTGTTGTTGAATTGACTTCACCTTATTATTGCATCATGTCAGAGAGAGTTCGATTTGTGAGAAAAAATGCCCAATTATATTCTTAAAAAAGGAAACGGAAGAAAGTCCTTTTACTGCCATTTGTCGTAAAAAAGTACTCACGAAATAATCCTTATTACAACGAAAATTTAATAAAACAAGAAATTAATAATTTTTAAGCATTAAAATAGGTGTCTCAATATTCCAGTGTAGATACTTAAGAAAATTGTGTGGTTAAAGTGGGTCAGTATATTATAAAATAGATTTTTTTCGTCTAATAAAAACTCTATGCCAGACATTTTTTCATTTTTTTCTTTTTGCCACTTGCAGACTTTAGCCGTATCATATATAAAAAAATATATATTTTTTCGGTGGTGGAATTAATTGAAAACGAGCAGCGTGAATGAAGATTTTTACAATTTTGTGGTATTTTCTCAAAATGTTTTATCAACTTTTATGTTGTTCCTTTAGTTTCCTGACATTTCTGTTCAATGTATTCTGGTTCATGTGTAACCTGGCCTCAGCCGGTATTCCTTGGTTCACAGTGCTACTTGTAGTCATATGTGTAGCCTCGAAATTTGTCAAACTAAAGAGTCCCGATGAGAAACAGCTGCTCAGACTATTGGCAGCCGGCAGTCAAGGTCTCTATCCAGAGGATCTATCATTTTGGCCTATAGCCCATAGGGGAGCAGGCTATGATGCTCCGGAAAATTCGAAGGCCGCCTTGAAAAAGGTAAGTGTTAAGAAAAAAATTGGGGAAAACGAAAGAAAAAGTAGAGTAGGTTATAAAGTTAAAGTTATCTTCCAAAACCATGACGTTATTTTCACACAAAGAAAGTACAACAAGGGTGGACGGACAGACACAAGTGCTGGTGTGTGTGTATGTTTGTTTGTTTTATCAGAGAGTAGTTAGGGTGAAGAGATTGCAAAGAGAACGTCAGGGGAAGTCATTTGGGTGGTAGTAATTATTAACGGTAACAGTTGTATTTTTATACAAATTCGCAGACAAAAATAATGGTGGTTGAACAGATGTTTACTTTTGATTTTTTTGGGAGAAGTTTGCTAAACAAAGTTATTGGTGGTATGAGTAATTTATTAAAGAATTTTAAACTTTATCTTGGTAATTTGAGAATTTTAATATGAAGTTAATGACAATGATTTTTTAGTTTTTTATTTATAGTATTTTAATATACATATGACCTTCTTAGTTAGGAGTGGCTTTATACTTTTGTAAATAACTTTGTGATATTAGCTATTAATGTCCATTTTTTACTTATTTCTAAGGCCTTATTCATAAACAAATATTTATTTTATATACTGTTTATAAATCAAACTTTGTATGCAAATTTTTGCTTAACTCCAGTTCAGTTCCCTGTTCAGTTCTAGTTCAGACCTTGTTCATTTCAAGTTCAGTTCCAGTGACCGTTTCCTATGAAGATATTCATTCTTTTTTCCTTTTATTCCTTTCAGTGCATTACTCGTGGCTATCGCAATGTTTTAGTTGATGCCGGTCTCACCTCTTGTGGCAAAATTGTCATTGTCAATCGTTTGACTTTGGAAAAGGCTGGCCTCTCTGGCAGCATTGCTCTTCATACTCTGGAGTCTTTAAAGAAAATCAATATTGCCGAATTACATCCAATGGGGTAAATATAAATTACTCATAAATTCTCCACACATAATTTCTAAATAATTAGTTTTCTTTGTATTTTTAGCAAACACTTTGAAGCCGAATATGTTTTAACATTAAAAGAACTTTTAGATTTTCTAGAAGACCAACGACTCACCGTTTTCCTATACATATCCGATAATAGTTCACAAATGTTGGAGTGTCTAAAGACGACTATTAAAGATAATCCTTTATTTATACAACGTATTATTTTAATCAGCAGATCTCCAATAACTGTTTATCAGGTAAGAATATGGGAAAGGTTGAATGGAATGTATTAGAACCAGAACTGAACTAAAAGTGAAGTAGAACTGAACTAAAACTGAAATAGAACTGAACTAAAACTGAAATAGAACTGAACTACATTTGAACTACAACTGAACTAGAACTGAACTAGAATTGAACTAGAACTGAACTAGAACTGAACTAGAACTGAACTAGAACTGAACTAAAACTGAACTAGAACAGAACTAGAACTGAACTAGAACTGAACTAGAACAGAACTAGAACTGAACTAGAACTGAACTAGAACTGAACTAGAACTGAACTAGAACTGAACTAGAACTGAACTAGAACTGAACTAGAACTGAACTAGAACTGAACTAGAACTGAACTAGAACTGAACTAGAACTGAACTAGAACTGAACTAGAACTGAACTAGAACTGAACTAGAACTGAACTAGAACTGAACTAGAACTGAACTAGAACTGAACTAGAACTGAACTAGAACTGAACTAGAACTGAACTAGAACTGAACTAGAACTGAACTAGAACTGAACTAGAACTGAACTAGAACTGAACTAGAACTGAACTAGAACTGAACTAGAACTGAACTAGA
Source organism: Lucilia sericata (assembly GCF_015586225.1). Classification (NCBI taxonomy): domain Eukaryota; kingdom Metazoa; phylum Arthropoda; class Insecta; order Diptera; family Calliphoridae; genus Lucilia; species Lucilia sericata. The sequence goes on from NW_023994563.1 coordinate 207,002, forward strand.
ACTGAACTAGAACTGAACTAGAACTGAACTAGAACTGAACTAGAACTGAACTAGAACTGAACTAGAACTGAACTAGAACTGAACTAGAACTGAACTAGAACTGAACTAGAACTGAACTAGAACTAAACTAGAACTAAACTAGAACTAAACTAGAACTAAACTAGAACTGAACTATAACTGAAGTAGAACTGAACTAGAACTGAACTAGAACTAAACTAGAACTAAACTAGAACTAAACTAGAACTGAACTAGAAATTAATTGAAACTGAACTAGATCTGAACTAGAACTGAACTAGAACTGAACTAAAACTGAACTAGAACTGAACTAGAACTGAACTAAAACTGAACTAAAACTGAACTAGAACTGAACTAGAACTGAACTAGAACTGATCTAGAACTTAAGTAGAACTGAACTAAAACAAAACTACTACTGAACATATTGCTTAACATTTTCCTCTATTAAATTTTTATTCTCCATTGCAGCTTCGTAAACTATTTCCCGAACTGATATGCGGCCTATGGACTGAAAAATCTTTGGCTTTACCTTTACTTAAAGCTTCAACATTGATTACCTCAATATATGGTGCATTCTTTCGTAATATAATCTCACCAGTTATAGGCATTAGTGTGGTTTTTGTCTCAAAAGAAGAATTTAATTTGTAAGTAAAAAACTACAAACTCTTATTTACCTGTTTATGCTAATCCTATACTTTTTTAGACACATTGCTGAACTATGGCGTAATGTTGGCGTCCGACCGATTGTTTATAATGTTAATTCACCGAACGAAAAACGTTACTTCCAAAAAACTATGAAGACACAATATCTAACCGATTCTTTAAGATCCGAACCTCATTTATTAATGAAAGCTTAAAAGTCAAAAGTAAAATACATATAAACATTATTAATAATCTACTAAATATAAAAGATTTTAAAAATTAAGACTCAGATCTTCTTAAAATAGGCTTAAACTCTTCAAAGAAAAGGAGACACAAAGTAAAGCCGCAGTTTAGTTTTATACAAACAAAAACCAAACAAACAACTTTTAATGATTATCACACAAATTGATATTATTTAAACTCATCTTTTTAACATTATCATATTATATATATAAATATTCGAATATATGAAACGTACGTCCTTTTGATTTTTATTACTTTTTTATACAAACATTAGTTTTTTTTAATATTTTATGTTTGTTTCATCTTTATAGTATTACATACCAAACAAAGAGCTTAACTTAAGCATACAGTTTTTTTATTATTATTATTATTATTTTATTTATTATGTTTTATTTTATTTTTATACATGTATAACGGATGCTATTTTATATATTTGTTTATTGCCATTTTATTGTAACTTTTAGTTTATTTTTTGTGTTACATTTGTTGTGATTAATTTATTTTATTTTTGAATTTTATCTTTGTAACGTAAATGTTTTAAACATCACGCTCAAAACCCTGTTTAATTTATTTTTTTATAAGTATTTGTCTGTCTTGCACAAAAATTATGTTTTCTTCCTTAATTGCTTTATTTTTTTTTATACATTTTTGTAAATTTTCACAATCCTATTTTGTATAAGTGTAGTGTTTAAGTGCGCGCGTCTTTTTTATTTCATCATTTTTATTTTACAATAACCCATAAACAACATCAACAAACATCTGCCGTAATGGTGACTATAGATATAATATATTTTTTTCTACAAATTAATGTAAGAAACTTTTAAAAGAAAACAATTATTGTATCTTAAAAAAATACCAAAAGTGAAAATAAATATAAATAAAATATAGAAAAAACATGGTTATTGTTTCAATTTAAGTTTAAAGGAAATTATAAATTAAATTTTTAAAATTTTTTTCAAAAATAAATTTTTTCTTGGTGTAAAAATTCCATGTTCGAAACTTTTCGAACATATAAAACATTATCAAATATTGACAAAATTTCAAAATTTGTCTTATTATTTTTATTTAAGAATGCATAAAAATGATTTTCAATAATTTTTAGAATTTCGAATACAGTTCGAATTTTCGAAATTAATTTTGAATGTTCGAAAATGATTTCAAAAGTTTAGATTTCATGTATATATTAAGAATTTTAACAAACATTCGAAATTTTTCTAATTTTTGTGCAAAAATTAAATGTTTGAAATTTTTCGAACATACAAAACTTTATAAAATATTGATAAAATTTCAAAATTTCTCTTATTATTGTTGCTTAAGAATGTAAAAATAATATTTTCAATAATTTTTGGAATTTCGAACTTAAGTTCGAGTTTTCGAAATTAATTTTGAATGTTCGAAAATGGATTAAAAAGTTTAGATTTCATGTATATATTAAGAATTTTAACAAACATTCGAAATTTTTCTAATTTTTGTGCAACAATTAAATGTTCGAAAATTTTCGAACATACAAAACTTTAAAAAATATTGATAAAATTTCAAAATTTCTCTTATTATTGTTACTTAAGAATGTAAAAATAATAATTTCAATAATTTTTGGAATTTCGAACTTAAGTTCGAGTTTTCGAAATTAATTTTGAATGTTCGAAAATGGATTAAAAAGTTTAGATTTCATGTATATATTAAGAATTTTTACAAACTTTCGAAATTTTTCTAATTTTTGTGCAAAAATTGAATGTTCGAAATTTTTCGAACATACAAAACTTTATAAAATATTGATAAAATTTCAAAATTTCTCTTATTATTATTGCTTAAGAATGTAAAAATAATATTTTCAATAATTTTTGGAATTTCGAACTTAAGTTCGAGTTTTCTAAATTAATTTTGAATGTTCGAAAATGATTTCAAAAGTTTAGATTTCATGTATATATTAAGAATTATAACAAACATTCCAAATTTTTCTAATTTTTGTGCAAAAATTAACTTTATAAAATATTGATAAAATTTCAAAATTTCTCTTATTATTGTTACTTAAGAATGTAAAAATTATATTTTCAATAATTTTTGGAATTTTGAACTTAAGTTCGAGTTTGCGAAATTAATTTTGAATGTTCGAAAATGGATTAGAAAGTTTACATTTCATGTATATATCAAGAATTTTTACAAACATTCGAAATTTTTCTAATTTTTGTGCAAAAGTTAAATGTTCGAAATTTTTCGAACATACAAAACTTTATAAAATATTGATAAAATTTCAAAATTTCTTTTATTATTGTTGCTTAAGAATGTAAAAATAATATTTTCAATAATTTTTGGAATTTCGAACTTAAGTTCGAGTTTTCGAAATTAATTTTGAATGTTCGAAAATGGATTAAAAAGTTTAGATTTCATGTACATATATATTAAGAATTTTTACAAACTTTCGAAATTTTTCTAATTTTTGTGCAAAAATTAAATGTTCGAAATTTTTCGAACATACAAACAAACCTTTATAAAATATTGATAAAATTTCAAAATTTGTCTTATTATTGTTGCTTAAGAATGCAAAAATAATATTTTCAATAATTTTTGGAATTTCGAATACAGTTCGAATTTTCGAAATTAATTTTGAATGTTCGTAAATGATTTAAAAAGTTTAGATTTCATGTATATATTAACAATTTTAACAAACATTGGAAATTTTTCTAATTTTTGTGCAAAAATTCCATATTCGAAATTTTTTGAACATAGAAAACTTGATCAAATATTGATAAAATTTCAATATTTCTCTTATCATTGTTACTTAAGAATGCAAATGAATTAATGAATTAACCACCTACGCCCCCCTTAAAAAACAATTTTAATTTAGATTTTATTTACTTTTTTTTTTAATTTTTTTTTTTACATTTATTATTTATATTTCTATATATATTTTTCTGTTTGTAAGTTGTTACATAAAAGTTATAAGCTAAATTATATTATATCATATTATTACAAAGAAACATTGTTTTTTTCCATTAAAAAAGATAAACATTTTTTTGAAAAATAGATTTTTTCTCTAATAATAATATAAAAAAAAGAAATCGTATAAAGTGTGTATTTTAATAATATTAAAACAATTAAACAACAAAGTAACGCATAAAAGATAATTTATATATTTTTTCCAGGAGTCAAATTTACTTTTGAAGTGGAGTTTTTCATAAGTTATACACAAAGAAAAAATTCAACATAAAACATACTCCTACCAAAAAAGTTATGCTCCAAATCTTAAAATAAAAATATATATGTAAGTTGAAAAAAAAAGACAAGTTTATAAATATTTCTGAACATATAACTAAAAAAAGAACTAAAATTCGCTTGAATGGAAAGAGTGTGTGTGTGTGTGAGAGAGATAGTAGAAAGAGAAATATTAAAATTATTTGCGTCGAGTGCGCGTTCCTCTTTTAACCGGCTCTGGTGTTTCGACTGACGTTGGTTCTATATTGGTTGTTAGTTGTTGTTGTTGGGTGGAAGTACTAGCTTCAGCCTCTTGATGTTCATCGAAATGTACATTTCTACGGCCTCTCCCTCTACCACGTGTGACTTTTGCCTCTGCACCAGGAGTATCGGCGTTCTCAGCTACTTCCTCTACCGCTTTAGCTTTGCGGCTTTTTTTTACTGGTACTTCGGTTGTTTCCGTTGTAGTAGTTGTTGTCGCCGCTTTACGTACTCTTTTGTTGGCTGGTTTATCTGCCGTTTCCGTTTTGTCATGATCATCTTCTGTATCATCAGCTCCTTCTATCGTAGAGGCAGAAGTTAATCTGTGTTCTCGTTTTAGGGGAGAATTTTTGTTTTTAGCTACTTTTTCTTCTTCCAACTCAGAACTGTGGGCATCTGTTTCAGGTGTGGCCACTATAGGAGTTGCTGCTTTTGTTGGAGCCTTTTTGGCCCTTGACCTTTTAGGTGGATCAATGGCGGCAGCCGCTAAAGCATCTTCTTCAATTCTGGCTTTAGCTGCGGCAGCTGCATTACGTCTACCCGCTGTGCGAGTGGGTGGTGTTGGCGCCTCAACTGCAGGAGAAGAATCCTGTTTTTCGCTTTCCAATTCCAAAGATTTCTTAGCTGGTGGTTCATCGCTATTAGCATTAGGTTCTTCTTCAGTTATTTTAGCTTTACGTCCTCCACGACGTCCTTTAACAGGAGCATGAGCTGGAGGCGGTGTGGTGTGTAACTCAACTTCTTTTTCTTCTACAACTGCAACAGTGGTTTCTGTTTCCTCTTTAGTTTGAGCAACCGCTGCTTGTTTACCTCTTCCTCCCCGTCCGCCCTTGCTAGCTTGAGGTGTTCCTTCGACTTCAGTTTCAATAGTGGAAGCCTTACGTCCACGTCTAGCTGGCGTACGTTGTGGCGTACCTGCATCTGCAACAGCAGCTGCCGATGCCAACAAACCTCTTTTCTTGGGTGTTTCCGCTTTGGCACGTTCTTCCTCTAGGAATTGTTGAACTTTAGCGGTTGGTTTTCGTGTGCGACCTCTAGCTGTTGTAGTTGCTGTTGTCGTTGAAGGCGATGGTGAGTTATCGATAATGGGTGCCGTTGTAATGATGGCCGTGGGTGATGTTTTTGCAACTTCTAGGGATTTGCGTGGTGAGTCTGTTTTCTTTTTTGTTTTAGTTGTTACTTCACTATCGGAAGTTTCATCATAATTGTGATATGCCGTAGCTGCTCTGCGCTGTGGTACATTGCGTGCTCTTCTACCTGGTGTATCATCAGCCAGTTCTTGCGATTCCGCTGTTATGTGCTCAATAGTAGAAACCTTTCGGCCTTTTCTTGCAGTGGGAGCAGCACGTTGTGGCGTTTGTAGTTCTGCACTTGGATTAACAACTATTGTTTCAGGGTCCTTAGTTGATTTCTCCTCAATGTGCTCCTTTGCGTTCGCGACAGGTTCTTGAGTATCTGTATGCGACTCTTTACGCTTTCGACCTCTGTGTTTTGTTTCAGGTGAGTGTGAAGTTGTTGGCTGATCGGGTTCTTCGGTATAGTCAACTTTCTTTCTTCTTGTCCGACCTTTCTTAGCTTCTTCTTGTGGGTGTTCAGTTTCAGTGTCATGATCACCATGTTCGGCTTCATGTTCAAGTTTCTTTCTACCCACATGACGGCGTTTGTGTGAGGTGTCACTACTTTCAATATGTATCGATTCCTCCTCGGTGTCATGTTTTTCTGGAACCCCTTCTTCATGTTCAGATTTCTTCCTAACAACATGACGACGTTTATTTGTAGTATCATTACTTTGAACGTGTTTTGATTCTTCTTCAGTGTCATGTTTTTCTATAGCCGGCTCATCATGATCATGTTTCTTTCTACCAACATGACGTCGAGTACTTGTTGTCTCGCTAGTTTCGATAACCATTAGTGAACTATGATCTTCCTCTTTACCGTGTTCGTGTTGGTTCTTAGTAGTGGATTCTTCTTCATCGACTACATGTTCTTCTACATGGCGATTTTTCTTTCCCACTCCTCTCCTCTTGCTAGATAAAGCACTCTGCACTTCGTGATCATGTTCAATATCTTTAACAACAGCCTTTCTCTTTACAGACGCCAATGTTTCATGTTCCTCTTCGTCTTGTTGATGTTCCACCACGTCAGCTGCAGCTTTTCTACGACCTTTTCGAAGTTTAACGTCTTTTTGATTTTCTTCTTGAGGAACAGCATGCTGATGTTCGGGTTCAAGATTAACTTCAGTTATCTTTACTTCGGACAAGGGTCTTTCTTCCGCTGACTTTGTTTGCTCCTCGGTGTGTTCAGTATGTGATTGATGTTCATCACTTTCATTATGTCTAGTAGCTTTTCTTCTAGATTTAGTTGAATGATGTTCTTCTTCTTGTACTTGGTGTGAGGCTGCTGCACCTCGTCTTCGTGTAGACTTTTGAGGTTTCTCGACAACATCTTTATCAGTTTGAAATTCTTCAACAACTTCTGGCTTTTTCTCTTCAGTATTATCTTTAATTTCAGTCACTTGATGTCTGGCCCGTCTCTTGGTGGGCTTTTCATCAACAACAGTGTCTTGATTCGTTTCGGAAGTAGTACGCGTACGTTTCGGACGTTTCTTAAGGGAGGTATCTTCCTGTTTCTTTTCATTTTCTTCATCAGTACTTTCATCTATGATCACAACATTTGCATCAACATGGCTTTCAAGAACTTCACCAACTACTGCAATTTCTTCAACATCTTTTACAGATTCTATTGGTTCTTCTAGCTTATTAGAAGTCATTGGCTGTTCTACAGGTGTTTTGCGGTTTCGACTTGTTGTACGGCCTTTAGATACTTCAGCATGATCTTCTTGGTTGTCAGAAGTATTAGGGTGTTCAACAGGTGTTTTTCTGTTTCGACTTGCACTGCGTCCTTTTGCAATTTCAGGAGAGACTGTGGGCATTTCTGTTTGTTTTTCACTCGCAGCTGGTAGTTCTGATTCAGAAGTAGGATGCTCTGCGGGAGTTTTACGGTTTCGGCTTGCACTGCGCGCTTTAGAAACATCTTCAGTAAAGGTTTCGGAAGCTGCAGCTTTATGTTTACCACCGCGTCTTGTCGCATGAGATGTTTTAGTGGAGGTTTCAACATGTTCAGCTTCTTGTGATTTCTTAATCTCTTCATTTGTTTCTTCAACATGTTTCTCTACGCTAGTTTCGACTGGAACTTCCTCTATATCTACATTACGTCGACCTCCACGTTTGGCAGTTTTCGTGATGGCTTCAACTTGTTCAACTTCTTCTGGTTTCACTATTTCTTCATTCGATTCCTCAACATGTTTATCTACTGTTGGTATTACAGCGCTGGCAACAGATTCCTCCACTTTTGTAGAAGTTTCGACTGAAACATCTTCCACACCTACTTTACGTCCTACTCCACGTTTGGCAGTTTGTTTCGTAGAAGCATCGACTTGTATCTCTGGTTTGATACTTTCCTCATTAACTTTCTCTGGAGGCTGTTCACTGCTCTCCAACACGACTATTTCTTCATGTGGAACATCACCAATTTTAACTGATTTGGTTTCAGCAACCACTTCAACTTCGTTAGTTTTATGTTCCTCTATTGTTTCTATAGGTTTATCTTCTGCAGCTGGGATTTCCTGTGCATCTATTTTACGTCTTCCCCCACGTTTGGCAGCTTGTTTCGTAGGAGCCTCTACTTGTTTCTCTGGTTTGACACTTTCTACGTTAAGTTTCTCTTGAGGATGTTCACGGCTTTCAATCGCGTTTTCTTTTACTGTCAGGTCAACATTGACTGTAGCTACAACAGGAACATCTTCGACTTTAGTTGATTCGGTTGCAGTCACCACTTCAACTTCGTTTGAGATATTTTCGAGTTCCGTGGCAGCTTCTACGGATTTTTCCTCTATAGTTGCAGCTGGAATCTTACGACGACCTCTGCGGCTGGTAGTTGGTTCTTCGGGAAGACTTTCGGGTAAATCACGTTTACGTCGACCTCGTTTAACACTATGTTCTTTAATATCGTCATGTTCAACATGAGTTTGTTTTACTTGGGTTTCTTCTAGGCCTACCTCCATTTCGAGTAATTCTTGTGAATATTCTTTAATTTCTTCTTGTTCTGAGTTTTTCTCCATGTTTGTCGATTCTACCGGAACTTCCGGAAGAGTAATAGTAGCAGCTTCGGTTTCACAGTTTTCGTTAAAGTTTTCTTTAGTTTCCTTATTTAAATCGGCTGAATGTTCTATTATTTCTGCCTGACCCAGAACATCCTCCGTTTCTTTTATAGTAGCGGTAGCTGTTTCCAGCTGGCTAGTAATCTGTTCTTCGTTTTCTTCTGGCACTATCTCTTCCACAGGAGTCTTTTGTACTTTACGACGACCTTTACGTGAATGCTTTGTATCTTCTTCATGAACTGAACCTTGACTTGATTCTGATACCGTCGGTTTGCGACGACCCCGTTTATTCGTATGCTCTTTAACATCTTCTAATGTCACACATTGAACATCAACAGTTTGCTCGTGTTTATATTGGTTATCTCCTGGTTCATTTTGTTCTATTTCAACGGATAATTTTGATTCAACTTCTGCTTGCTTTGTTTCTTCTTTGTCGCCAGTAAATATAATTTCATCCTTATTGCTTAAGATTGTAGTTGTCGCCACTTCTTCCGTATCTATTATCTCCTCTACTACAGCTTCTTCTACAGGAGTCTTTTGTACCTTACGACGTGTCTTTCTAGAACGCGAATTGTCGTCTTCGTGTACTGATCCTTGACTCGATTCTGATACAGTTGGTTTTCGGCGTCCCCGTTTGATTGGCTGCTCTTTAGGTTCATCCACAGTAACAGCCATTTCTTCAACTTCTTGTACAGTTTCGGTAATTTCTTTAGGTTCGGAAATTGATTGCTCTTTAGGTTCTTCTACAGTAACAGCCATTTCTTCAACTTCTTGTACAGTTTCGGTTACGGTAGGGTGGTGAATAGGTTGCTCTTTAGGTTCTTCAACGGAGATGACCATTTCTTTATCATCTTCTACAGTTTCTGTAACTTCTTCAGGTTCCGGCAATTCAATAATATCTGACAACTTGTGTTCGAATACATCATTTGACAAACATGTGGCTTCGCTTGATATGACTTCATCGTTTTGAGTTTCCTGTAGTTCAATGGTCTTCAAATTGCTGTCACCTGCGGATACTGAATTTTTTTTATTTTCAGAAATTGTAGGTTTACTTTCTTCGGCAGATTCTTCTGTAATGTCTGAAGAAGAGTCTACTGTGGGCGGCAAATTTTCAATTGCTTCTTCAGATTGTTGTTGCTTCTCTAAAACAGGCGGAATGGTTTCTTCGGATAGTGTATCTTGATCCGTTTTATCATCTTCAATTTCTTCAGTTTTTTGGTCTTCATCACTTGGGGCCTCGTTTTCTAATTCGGCAACGATTTCTTCGTTATTGATTTCAACTGATTTTGGAAGTTCAGAAGTTATTTCCTCTAGTTGTGTTTCTTTCGTTGATGAAGCTTCTATTTCTTCTGTAATAACTGCTTCTGAAGATGATTCCTGCTTTTCAGTAGAAATCTCTATAACTTGTTCATCTTCCTTATCTGTAACTTTTTCGACTTCATTTTCAGTCTCAGTTACAAGTTCTTCGGTAGTTCTTGAATTTAGTTGTTCCATTTTGTCTTCTTTCTGATGTTCTTCTTCAGGTTTTGTAACATATTCTTTTTGTTCTACAGCAAGCTCTTCACATTCTTCTTTTTGTTCTACAACTGTTTCTTCCACAGGAGGTTTTTGTACTTTACGACGACCTCTACGTGTATGACTATCCTCATCTTTAACTGAGCCTTGACTTGATTCAGATGTAGTACGTTTCCGTTTAGGTTTTTCGTCCACTACTTGAGACGACTTGGAAATTTGTGGTTCTTCTTCAACTTGTTGGAGTTTTTCTTCACTTTGTTTTTTAATGATTTTACGCCTATCTCTGCGTGATCTAGAGTGACCTTCTTCTCCTTGTGTTGAATCTTGACTGCTTTCCGACACTGTACGTTTTCTACGACTAGTTTTAGTTGAACTGACTTCGGCGATTTTACCATCAACTTCCTCAGAGACTTCTACGATCGCATGTTTCGCGGTTTCCTTCGATTCCACTGCAGTTTCTTCAGATTTTTGTTCATTTAGCTCTTCAGCGGTTTCATCAACAGTCATTGTAGCTTCATTTTCTATTTGTGTTGTGTTCTCTTCTGTTTTTGTATTTTTCTTGGTACGTCTAGTAGAGGGCAACTCTGAATCGGCTTTAGAACTTTCTGTAGTCTGTGAACCTTTACGTTTACGCAGGCTGGTTGTTGGTTTTTCCGATTTAGCTTCAACAGTTTCCTTTTCAGTTTCTTTTTCACTTTTATGATCCATATCGTTTATTTTTATTTCAAAATTATAAGATTTTACAATTTCTGATGGTTTCGTAGATTCTTCTTGAGAATCTTTTATTTCAGAAGTGGATTCGGTTAGTTTCTCAGTTCTCTCTAAAGATTCAGATTTCTTTAATTCTTTTGTAGATTCATTTTGTGTTTCTTTAGGAAGATTTTCGCTTGCTTTTGTTGAATCTTCTTCCTCTATTAAAGAAGGGTTTTCAGCTTCGATTGGTTGAAGTTTCTCTGTTGAAAAGGTTGCAATCTCTTCTTTAGATCCTAAAGATTGTTTATCTTCTGAAATTTCCACCGGTTTAGATGTTACTTTAGCTTCGGTAATATTTTCACTAGATTTAGGTGATTCTTCAGACTTTGTTGAATTGTTTTCTTCAGATTCTGTTGCGGCAGACAATTCTTTTTGATCAGATTGAGAAGATACAGTCGCTTCAGATGGAATATCAGTTTCAGTTTCGTCTTTGGGATATGAAACTGGTTTATCGCCGATGATTTCAGATGAATCAGCTTCTTTGGATTCAATAGATGTTGCTTCAAGGTTTTGAGTGGTTGATTCTTCTTTTACAAGTGCTAATGTTGTGTCTTCTTGGAAATCAGCTATCGACTGAGGAACTTCGTAAGATTCCTTATCTTCAGTTGAAGTTTTATCTGTTGAGGAAGAATCCTGTGGATTCTCTTCAATGACTTCAGTTGGTATTGGAGAAATAGTCTGTTTCAATTCTTCATTATCTTTTGAGCTTTCCTCAGAAGTTTTAGATAATTTATCGTCGTTACTTTGTTCAACTATTTCTTCCGATGTTTCTAAAGGTTCCTGTAGATTAGCCGAAGTTTCTCCTGGAGTTTCATCCGATGATTCTTCTTTAATTTCTAAAGTTTCAACTGGTTTATCGTCGACTTGTTCAAGTTCGATTTCAGATGTTTCACTTGGCTTATCCGTTTGTGGTGGTTTCTCTATCAGCTCAGATTGATCCTTTGTAAGATCCTCTAGCTGAGAGCACTCTAATTCATGAGAAACTGTTTCCACTTCGTCTTGTTTTCCATCCGAGGAATTAGATTGTTTAACAACAGATTCAACTTCTATTTTTTCTTCAATTTCTAAAGTTTCAGTTGGTTTATCGTCGACTTGTTCAAGTTCTATTTTAGATGTATCAATTGGCTTATTATCGGTTTGTGTTGGTTTCTCTATCAGCTCAGAGTGATCATCAGTAATATCTTCTAGTTGAGAGCTCTCTAATTCATCAGAAATTTGTTCAATAACATCTGCTGTTTTCACTTCGTCTTGTTTTTCATCAGAAGATTCATGTTGTATAACAACAGTTTCACCTGGTGTTTTATCCGAAGATTCTTGTTTAATATCTGAAGTTTCATTTGGTTTATTGTCGACTTGTTTGTCATCTGATGATTCGTGTTCGATTTCAGATGTTTCACTTGGCTTAACTTTGATTTGTGATGAGTTCTCTATCAGCTCAGATTGATCTTTAGTAATTTTCTCGGGTTGACAGCTCTCTTCAGAAATTTCCTGAACAATGTCTGCTGTTTCAGCATCATCTTGTTTTTCATCAGAAGCTTCAGGTTGTATTAGTACTGATTCACTTGACACTTTAGAAACTTCTGACAATTCCGATTGTTCTTCAGTAGTATCTTCAATTCGAGAACTTTCTGAAGATTCTAATTGGATTCCAGATGTTTCATTCCGTTTAATTTCAGGTAATTCAGACAATTCTAAATGTTCCTCAATTCCTCCAATTGCATCGGTTTCTTTTTCACTGGCAGATGATAATTCATACAATTCCGCTTGTTTCTCAATTTGAGAATTCTCTAAAACTTTAGCTGTTTCTGATATTACAAATTCGGCTTCTTTTTCATCTGAAGAATCAGGTTGGATTGTTAAAGTTTCACTTGGCTTGTTTTCGATTGTTGGTAGTAATTCTGACAATTCTGCGTGTTCCTCAGCTGTATCATCAATATGAGAACACTCCAATACTTCAGCTGTATCTGATTCTACAACTTCAGCATCTTTTTCATCTGAATCTTCAAGTTGTATTGCTGAAGTTTCACTTGTCTTGGATTCGATTGCAGGTGGTAGCTCTGTCAATTCTGCTTGTTCCTCAGCTGTATTATCAATTTGAGAACTCTCTAATACTTCAGTTGTGTCTGACTTAACAACATCGGCTTGTTTTTCATCTAAAGATTCGGATAGTAAAACAGAGGTTGCACCAGCTATACTTGGCAACTCAGGTTGATCTTCAGCTGAACAAATTTGAGAACTTTCTAGATCCTCAGAAACTTGATCTGATGGTTCTTCCACATTATCTGCTGTTACTTCAGCCTGTTCACTTTCTTTTTCACAACTTTCTTCTTCCAATTTATTGGGTGTTAAAGATTCAGTTTCCTCGAAATGTTGCTGATCATCATTTGCTTTTACACTTTCAATATGATCATCCTTACGTGTCTCTTCATTTTCATTATTATTACCAGACTTCTCTTCCAGAACTTTCTCGCTTTCTTGAACATTTTCCTCCTCATTAGTTGCTTCTAGAACAGCTCCATCTTCAGCGGGTATATTCCAAGAACGTTCTTTAATTACTTCTTTAGTAGTTACCTCAACCATGGCAGATTCATTTTCAACGTCATTTTCTTCATTGACAGCCTCATCAGCAAAAGACTCATCGATGTTTGAATTATCCATAAAGATATTCTGGCACTCATGTTCCAATTGTTGTTTGGTTTCTTTTTCAGCAGATTTTTCATGTTTAATTTCTAGACTCTCTTTATTAGTTTCAATAGTTTCATCCTTAGTTTCCTGCTCTTCATTTGTTATAATCGTTTCTTCACAGATTTCAGTAACTGAGCTGTCTAAGAAAATATCTTCAGATGTATTAGATTCAACTTTTGTTTGCTCTATAGAAATTTCTTTAGCATCCAAATCTGCTTGCTTTTCACTAACAGCTTTCTCTGGCTTTTCAATAACATCTGTTTCAGTTGCATCTACTACTTCAGCAAATTCTTCTTCGGAATTTTTAGCAGTTTCTCTTGCTACTTCATCGTTCTTACTTTCATTTTGTGGCTCAGAGGAAATTTCAATAGTTGTTCGATTTTTACTGTCAGATGTTAACATTGCTTTCATGGGAGTTTCTTCAAATAGCAAACTTTCTTCCGCCAAAGTTTCGCTTTCAGAGATTACGTCTTTTGTCAGCTCATCCTCAACTTTAGAAGCTTCTTTTGCATTGCTATCATCTTCTATTTCTATTATAGATTTATCCTCCTCTTCTTTTTCAACAACTATTATAGAAGCATCTTGTTGTTTATTTTTACTTTCTAAAGGATCTTCGGCCAAAGACACATCAGAAACTTGTGCTACCATAGATTTTTCTTGTACATTCTCATCAATGTTGGATTCCTGTTTAGTTTCTGCTTCATTTGATTCAATTTCTTGCGATTGATTTAGATCTTCACTATCACTGACCATTAAAGGTTCAGACAAATCATTAGCTTCGTCTTGAGAAATTTCCTCTGCATTGGCATTATTAAGTGTGTTATCACCTACACATTCTTCGTCGTCGTCACTCACTACCAAAGGTTCTTCGAACATTGAAGGTTCCTCAACTAATAATGGTTCGTCTAACATTGAGGGTTGTTCATCTTGTACTGAATCCACCGTTTGATCTAATAAATCAAGACCGCTTATTTCAGCATCTATGGGAGTAAGAGGACGACTTTCTTTTTCCTTTAATTTAGCCGTGGCACTTAAAAGAGGATCTTTTGTTAGGGTTTTTGTTATAGAGCCAGTTGTTATATTTGTTAAGGATTTTTCAGTTAAATAAACTTTAGTACAAGTTTCGGGTATAATCGAATCAGTGGTACTTTGTTCTAAAAGAGAAACTTCTTCCATTTCTTTAACACTTTCATTAGCATTAACTTCACATTCTAAGATTGAGGGTGCTTCAGCCTGTTCTAGTGTCTCAATCCATTCTTCTACATCTGTTTTAGGTAAATCAGATAAAACATCTGCTGCTGAGAAAGGAGATGGCGCTTGAGGTGTTTGCAAAGCGTAAGATTTACGTTTATAGATATTACGTATGGGAGTTTGTATCTGCGATTCTTGGCCCACCATTTTATCAAAAGCCTCTTCGGCTGATTTATTGAGAGCCTCATCTAGGGACTCATTTTGTTTTTTTTCGAATTTTTCTACAGTCTCATCATGATCCGCATCATCATCACCATAATATGAATCGGTTATGCGTTCAACAAAACGTGATGCTACGGGAGTTTTGAAAAGTTCTTCCAAATTAGCCGTTTCACCGCCATCATTCAGGCTGGCATTCAAATCGTATTCAGTGGAAATTTCTATAGAATCACTACTTTTCTCTATAATGGCACTGGAAGGCATTGAGGGTATCATTATGTTTTTAGCTGTTGGTGTTCTAAGGAATTTATCTAATTCATGTTGTTTTTCAGCTGGTGAATCCATAAGTTCTTTTATGCCACCCATAATGGGTGTTGAACTCATTTTGGGGGTCTGCATTAATTCGCGTATTCCCTTAAGGCGTGGTGTACTACAGGTTTTAGGTGTTTTCAAAAGTTCTTTAACACCTTTCAAGTCTTGAGAAGTTTTTGAAGTAGTGCAGGGAATATCTTCTGTTTCAATTATCTCGGTCTGTTGTACAATTACCTCTTGTGGTTGTGGGGATTCTAAAAATTCTTTCACTCCACATGGTGTCATACAACTAGCCTTAATTTTAGCTGTAGTTGCAGACATATCTTCCGACTTTAGTGCCTCATCTCCTTCAGAGTATTCTTGCTTAGCTGGTGTGTCTAGCAATTCCTTTACACCACCCATTATGGGTGTGTTTGTTACTTTGGGTGTTTGCATTAATTCTCGCATTCCCTTAAAGCGTGGTGTGCTACAGCTCTTGGGTGTTTTTAGCAACTCTTTAACACCTTGTAAATTATCATTTTTCCTAGAACTAGAAGGCAGTTCCTCTACACATTCTTCCACATTTTTGCTAGCTTGTGGCGTTTTTACTAATTCCGCTACCACTGCCAATTTTTCCTCTTCCTCTTGTTCATTTTCTTTTGTAGTTTTAGGTGTTTTAACTAAATGGCGTATACCCACCATTTGAGGAGTATGCATTTCAGCTTTTGGTGTTTTTAGCAATTCACGCATACCCGACATCAAAGGAGTCTTGGGAGAATCGGCTATAATTGTTACCTGTTTCTTAGTTTTGGCTGGTGTGGAAACTTCAATGGTTTCTTTTGAGGATTTTGGTGTTTTTATCAAATCTGCTACTACCGCCAATTTTTCCATTTCTTCCTCTTCGCTTTCTTTGGGCTCTTTGGGTGTGCGTACTAAATCACGTAGACCTGCCAGACGTGGAGTTTGTACTTCAGCTTTTGGTGTTTTTAATAAATCACGCATACCAGCCATTAAGGGGGTTTTAGGCGTATCAGCTAGAATTTTTACAGATTTTTTGGTTACAGGTGTAGACATTCCTGGTTGTTTTACATCTGTTTTTCTAGGTGTTGTCTCTACATCATCTTCAAATTGTAGATTTTCCATTTCATCTTCACTCTGCTCATCTGCTGTGATCTGGCTAGTATTTAAATCCACTTCCTTAGCAACTGCTGATGAATCTAGAATTTCTACAAAATAAAACGAATTTTGGTTTAAATTTGGTTTTAAATTTCGAAAAGTTTAATATCAAATTACCTTTAACTTCAGGGCCAATACTGGATTTTTCCAAATTATCTACTTCTTTAGTTACTAATGAGTTATCAGCTGCAGTAGACAAAAAATATTTGTTTTATTATAAATTTAAATATGTCATTGTTACAAAATCCTTACCTTCTACGTGAACTTTATCAACTTCATCTGTTTTGTTAGAACTTTCTGGTAACTCTTCAATAATTTCCTTATTTGACTTTTCCTTGGAGTTTAGAGCATCATCTAAAAAACAAAGTTTTGTTATTATATAAATAAATTCTTAAATTTATAAAATATAATTTGAAAATACCTTGCTCCTTAACAGATCCTTCTTCTTTCTTTTCCTCTGTAGCCAAATTAGCTTCTTCAGTCTCCTTTTCTAAAGTCTCTGCAACTTCATTTTCATTTAAAGTTTGATCATCAGTTGTGATAAGATCTTCAACAGCATCTTGTTTCTCCTCCGAGACCGACTCATGTTTTGTAGGTTCTTGTTCTGACTCAAAAGTTTCCTTTTCTGCTGCTAAAGTCAATATATCAGACTTTTCTGTGGTGTCGTTATCAATATTCTGGGATTTTTCCACAGCATCCGAGACAGCTGTTTCAGTTGCTTCCTCAACTTTCTCTTTTTCTGCTAAATTTGTAACATCTGAGAGGTTTTCAAGATTCGCTTGCGACACTGTTTTATCGATGGACTCTTTGCTCAAACTTTCATCATCTACAACTTGCTTTTCAATCTCCTCATTTTGCTTCGTTTCCACAACTAACTTCTCAGTAACAGCGACTTCTACTAGCTCATCTTGTTCCTCTATTTTGGCAGGAACAACTTGTTTAGACATTTCCTCCGATTCCAATTGCTTAAGTGGTGTTTTAGCTCTTGAAGTCTTGGTTTCACTTGAAGTTGAAGATCGACGTTTCTTTGTAGTTTTCTTTTCCTCTACATTCTCTTCTTCTTCCTCGACTATAACAGACTCTACAACTTCTTCGTTTTCTTCTGGTATAACCATACGCTGTTCCAACAGCTTACGTGGTGTTTTGGATGTATTAGGTTTAACCGTGTCATCATCTATTGAAACTCTACGTTTGCTTATTGTTTTGGGTGTTAATGGTGTAGTTTCGCTAACCACCGATAAAGAGGCACGTCTAGTGGTTCTTTTTGTTGGTGTTGCGGTGGTAGTGGTTTCAGCTGACATCGAGGCACGTCTAGCACTGCGTCTGGGAGTAAATGATGACTCTGTAGTGGAGTTTGTTTGAGTAGTTTCTGCTGACATTGAAGCACGTCTAGTACTGCGTCTGGGAGTAAATGATGACTCTGTTGCTGTGGTTGTTTGAGTTGTAGTCTCAGCTGACATAGAAGCACGTCTAGTACTGCGTCTTGGCGTAAGACTTGAGGAATTTTCAATTTTCTTTTTAATATTGCTAATTGAACTAAGTTCTTTAGGCTTCTCAGTCTCGTTTGTATTTTCTCCAGATTTGTTTGCCTGTTCTAAATCGCTAACATTATAGGCTTTTTTTTGCTCGGCATCTGCTTCTGAATGACTAATGGTGTCTTTAACTGTACAATCAGATGATTTAGTGACTTGATCTTCAGTTAAATCTTGTGCGATCGCTTTGTTTTCTTCAGCTTTATCTGGTGTAGTCGATTCAGTCTTTTCCTCGTTGGGAGTATTGTCTTCCATTTGGAGAGCAATATTTTCTAAGGATTTTGACTCCTCACATTCGCTAGGAGCATTAGCTTTAGAACTTTCTGACTTCTCATGTTTGTCAACGTTTTCTGTTACTTTTGGTTTATACTTTTCAGGATATTCAATATCTTCTTCTTGGTTCAAAATTTCAGTGTCAGCCGATTTCTCATCCTCATCTAGAGAACTTTCTTTTGGTTGGAACACAACATTTTCTTCTTCACTTTGAATTACTTCGTTCTCTTTAAATTCTTCAGCATTTTCATTATTTTGAATGTTTCCAGCTACTTCAGATTCAAGTTCTTTAGCCTTTTCCTCAGTTTGAACTGCGATCTCTATCTCTTCAGCTTCAGTCTTTTCTGAAACACTCAATTTCATGTTTTCATCAATTGAAGCAATGTTTGAAGGTTCGGAATCTTTACTTCCTGCCGATGTTGTATCTGGAATTTGTTCTTCAGATTTCTCCTTATTTTGAAGTAAATCAGTTTCGTTGATTTCAGAAGACTCCTCTTGAGCATCCAAATCAGTCTTTTGTTCATTTAAAAGTGGATCTTCTTGTTCTTTGACAATGTTATCGCCGGAACGAATTTCTTCATCTTTTTGAACAATGTTTTCAGTTTCTTTAATTTCAGACTCTTCTTGAGCACTAAACTGATTACTTTCTTCTTTCGAAATATTGTCTTCTTTAGCGGTAATAATACTTTCCGAAACTTCTGAATTTTCTTCCTTATGTTCAAGTTTGTCTTCATTTTGAAAAACAATTTCGGAAACTTCCTTAGGAGATTCTGAAACTTTTGTGTTTTCTTTTTTATCTTCAATATGGTCTTCATTTTGAAGATCAATATTTTTTACTGGAGATTCTGTTTCAGGGACAATTTCAGTACTTAAGTTAGATATTTCATCAGTCTTATCTGTTTTGGAAGATTTATATGTTTCTTGACTTAAAGATTCTGCAGCCTGTTCACTTTCTTTTTCATTTTGATTGCAAACTTCTTGGTCTTGTTGTGTTGTTTCTATATCTAAACTTTGCTGAACCTCTTCAACACTATCATCCTGCGATTCAGTTTCGTTTGTAACTTCCGGTAATTCGTTGTTTTCTTCGTTACTAGTGACAACTGTTTCATCTTCTGTTATCTCTTGTGTTAGTTTTTCACTTTCAAATTCTTCGGTTAATGGTTTTTCACTCTCCAGTTTACCTTCTTCCAGTTCAATAAGATGCTTTTGTTTTATTTCATCGGATTTATTAAGAACATCTTCGATTTCTTCTAATAATTTACTTGTATCATCTAAATCATTATCAATTTTCTCAATAAATAACGTTGGCGATTTCTCTTCAGATTTGGAGGTTGTCGATTTTTCCAAAATTTCAGAATTATCAACTTTTTGCTCTGGTTTTTCTTCTAAAGTTTCTTTATTGTTCTGGTTTATTTGGGACAATTCAAGTACATCCTTATCATCCTCAATATCTTTATTTTCTTGTAGTGCTAAACTTTCTGTTTCCTGGTTGTTATTAGCAATTTCTTCTTCATCTTTTTTTACTTCCTCCTTTAAGCTTTCATCAGTTTGTAATATTTTATTAGAATCATTAGATTCTTTGCTTGTTTCAACTTTAATTTCTTCACTTTTAACCTTTTCTTCGATTAGAGATCCTTCCAAAGTAATGTCTTCGTACAATGGTTGTTTGCTTACATTCGTTTCTTTTTCGATTAAAGAACCTTCCAGGGTTATATCTTCTACGATCGGTTTGTATATAGAGGACTTTTGTTCATCATCTTTTTCCTCAATTTCCTGCAGCTCTAGTGACTTCATTTCTTCAGGTTTAACTACTTCTTTTTCAGTTTCTAGTTCTTTTTTCTTTTTATTTGTATTTTCATTATTTACTTCATTTGTTTCCTTCAATTCAGTTTGATCATTTTCTGTAGTTTCCTCTCCATTTTTAACTTCTTCTTGGAGTATATTTTCGCTGTTAATAGTTTCTATAATTTCCACTATAGATTCTTCTCCGAAACCGGTGTCTACAACCTTTTCCTCACTTTTCTGAGTTAATGTTTTGGCTGGTTCTTCTGTAGTAACTTTTTGATTTATTTCTGTTTCGTTAACATTTTCTTCCACAATTTCTTCAAGAGCATCTGTAAAACTCTCTTGAGATTCAGTTTGTGAAGTTTCTTTTGGACTATCCGTAATTTCAATGGTTTCAGTTATGCGTTTTTCTTCTTGTTCTTCTGTTTCCTGAGAATCATTTATAATCTCAGCAAAACTTTCTTCAGTTACAATAGATTTTGATTTTTCCTTTTCCTTTTCGGTTTCTTCTACAGCTATTTCCTTCTCTTCAGTAGTTGCTGAATTTTCTTCATTGCTGGTTTTATCAAGTTCTTTGTTTTCTTTACTTAAACTAGTAATTTCTTCTACATCTACTGGAATTTCTATTGGTTCTTGATTCTTGTCTGCTTCTTTAGTTTCTTTTTCTGGTGAAAATGTGGCATCTTTTGGCTTATTATCCTCTGGTTTTTCAGCATTTTCTTCCTCATCAGAATCAATAATAAAAGTACGACTAAGATCATCTACTTCACCACTAACGGCCGGTTGTTTATCTGCAAATAATACAGCCTTTCGCTCAGGTTTTTTTTCTGATTGCGTACTTTTAGCCTTTAGAATACTAGAGGGAGCTTGTGGAGGTGTTTTTGCGGCAGTAACCATATTACGTGATCGTGCTGATATGGGAGTTAAACACAAAGATTTGCGTGCTCTTGTAACGAGACGATCGCTCATTACTTGTTGTGGTGATTTTTCCTTAATCGATGTTATTTTAGAAGTGGAAGCTGGCAGTACAATTGATCTACGAGCCTTAGATATGTGAGAAGATAATGGTACACCTCCTATAGATTTGCGCACCTTATGCAGGGGAGAGGTCTTACAGGCAGCACGAGTTCTTAAGGCAGAATTATTACTAGAACCTGACACGGGTGTGGAGGTGGGTAATGCTCTTGCTGCGGAAATGGGATTAATAGATGAACGTCGTGAGGCCATTCTGTTAGAGCTTGAAGGTGATGCTAAATTACTGGTAGAAGGAGAGCTATCGAAACGACTCCTTGCAGGCATACTTTTACGGGTGGGAGTACTCATACTTTGCCTTCTAGGCAATTGCGAAGTACTTTTATCACCCACTGAAGCTTGAGGAGTAACTGGAGTTCTTAACAAAGCTAAATTACTGCGCAAAGGTATACGATTTATGGATTCTCTGCGCGGTGTGGTAGCAGTGTTAAGATTTCTTTGTGGTGTGGTGTTTTGTTTTTTGGCACTTGTTATGAGAGCGCGTTTCATCAATGACTGGGGAGTGCGTTTGGGCGTAAAGGCTCCCGCTCGAGTTTGAGCCTTCACAGGTGTTGCCATACCAGTACTAGTGACTGGCGTACAACCAATATTCGAACCATCACTCGTTACTTCTATAATACTCGAAGTATCTGTGGAACTGCTGACACTTATAACAGAACTGGGCGTTTCTAGAGGACTGTTGCTGTTATCCTGTAAAGCAGGTGTAGAAGGCAAGGCTGATAAACCCAATTGTTCTTCTGAGGACAATTTACCACATGATTTATCAACGTTAGTAGTTTTTTTCTTGGCAGAAGCTTTCAAAGCCGATTTTAAATACGGACTAGCCGGTCTTAATTTATTCGGTGTTGTTAAATCGATTAAATGCATAGAGGAATTCTTAAGTACTTTTGTAGAGGCAGTATTTGGTTTACCCTTTTTCGATGTAGAAGGCGTATGAAAAGTCAATAATTCTCTTTCATCACCCTCATCCTCCGCCGCATCGTCGTCTTCATTCAAATCACTTTTCGGTGTGCTATAAACACTTTTAGGTGTTGCGGGAGTTTTAGTGACCAGCACTTTTGGCTTTACAACGGTCGCAAATGATTTTTCAATTCGTACACCCGTTTCACGCGGTGAAAATGAAGTTATTACAACATCCGATTGATGGCACATCGTAAGTAGTTGTTTATTTTTCTTTTGTGTACTTTTATTCTCTTTATCTTTTGTACAATTGATTAAATTCATTTTAGGTGTTTCCATTAGAGCACTGGTTGTGGTTTTTTCATTTTGTTGCTCCTTTGGCTCTGGTGTTACACTGCGATTACGATTTTCTGGTTCTTTTTCTTGTGTATTGGCATTTGTGTCTTTAGAGTCTGTTGTTTGATTTTCTTTAATATCAGTTTCAATTTTAGTTTGATATTGTTTTGTTTGTGGTGATGATTCGCCTTCGTTGCTGTTTTCATCATTTGAATCTGTTGATGTGTTTCCCTCTTCATCCGATTGTATACAATAGGCGAAACTTTTTTATTTTTTATAAAAAATAAGAATTTTTGGAATAATAATACTTTTTAAACATTTTAGATTAAAGTTTGTTAGCATCTAAAGTGTATTATATATAAGTTAAACTTTCATTTAAGCACATATTTTCACTCCATAATGAAGTCTTAAGAATTAACATTGTCAAAATCTAATTTTTCTAAAATTTTAAATTTCTTTATTATACAGATCAACTAGAACTGAACCAGAAATCAAATAAAACTAAACTAGAACTGAACTAAAACTGAACTAGAAATGAACTAGAACTGAACTAGAACTGAACTAGAACTGAACTAGAACTGAACTAGAACTGAACTAGAACTGAACTAGAACTGAACTAGAACTGAACTAGAACTGAACTAGAACTGAACTAGAACTGAACTAGAACTGAACTAGAAATGAACTAGAAATGAACTAGAACTGAACTAGAACTGAACTAGAACTGAACTAGAACTGAACTAGAACTGAACTAGAACTGAACTAGAACTGAACTAGAACTGAACTAGAACTGAACTAGAACTGAACTAGAACTGAACTAGAACTGAACTAGAACTGAACTAGAACTGAACTAGAACTGAACTAGAACTGAACTAGAACTGAACTAGAACTGAACTAGAACTGAACTACAACTGAACAAGAACTGTACTTCAACTGAACTAGATCATCTAACACAATTATGCCACTTTTAAATATATATTTTCTTTGGAACTTTTAACTGATTAAAATTTATAAAATGTATTTTGAGATAAAAATTTCTTTAGGTACTTACTTGTGTACTGTAAACCTTTTGGGTAATTCTCGGTGAAGCTGAAATGAAAAGAAATACATTATATTGGATATTGAACCGATATTATTGAGTAGATATCATCAATTAAGTCCCAAAATATGTATATAGTACCTATCTCATATAAATTATGTACATATAATAAAAAATGCTCTTACCTTAAAATCTGGACAAGAGTTTGGCGGTTGTTCGGGTATACCGATTTGTTTTTGTGGTGTCGAAGCGGCTTCAACGGGTAAATCTTCAAATTCATTACTGGAATTTTTTGGGAATTGCCATAAATATTCTTTATCCAATATTGACAATTTCGAATTGTTCAATAAAATGCGTTTGATTTCAACAGTAGAACCATTAACTAAAATGGGTTTATCGGGTGATAAATTACGTATGGTTACCTAAAAATATATCACAAGACAAAGATAAAAAAAAACAAAAATTAAAAGAAAATTAAAAAAATTATACTAGTATGAAATTAAAGTCTGGCGAAAACAACTACATACATATGTGTATGGAAACCAACTACACATTTATAATATAATTATCCTATTTAGACCTTAAATGATAGCTTTACTATAATATTTATGTTGAATTTCTTCTAGGTATCAATATTTCGTAGTTTTTTTAAATTTAACTGGGTTTCCGAATTTTGCTTATTATGGGGATGCTATGACGAAATTTTTAAAGTGGAAGATATCTTTAAAAGGATTTACAAACGAAAGTTCGTACGGACATAGTTATATTCAATGCGGATGTTATTCAAAAGCTATCGGTGTAGGATATTAGAAGATGGTATAATTCCCTCCGCACTTTTGTAGATAAAATTGTTTTTAAGAAAAATCTATACAAAAAGAAAGCCTCAAAATGTTATCTAAATTAAAGGCAGCTGCACCTTTATACACAAATAAAACAACATATCAAGACAAACAATAAAACAATTGTCTAGCAATTGCAAATATTATAATATTTTCAAATACCAACTTACCCTTCCAAATGCATCACATTCAATTTCACAATGAACACCCTTGGCTCGTTCGTCGACCAAAACAAAATCACAACTCACATAATAGCCCATGGTAAATTTGCGGCCTTTGGCCAAGACAATCTCACCATGATTGCCGGCTTCATCAAGGCAGATGAATTTTGCGCCTTCCAATGACATTTTCAATGTTGGTGTTAAGTGGTTTTAAAAGATTTCACAACACTCAAGCACTTCTTACTAAGCGGCATAAATAATTCCTGTTTATTTCTTTTTTTCTTTGCAATAATTTAACAGTTTTTTTAACTCCTCCTTTTCTCCCAACGACCAGAGGTTTTTCTTTTTTTTTATACTTTTTAGTTTAATTTTTGTATATTTTCCTGTTTTTTATTTTCTCACATCTCCTTTGATTTGTTTGTGTGTGTTTGATGCCGCATTAACAAGCAGGAAAAAAAAAGGAAGCCGTCAATGAAAAAAGATTTTGTTCACTGGGTATAGAAAGTTGGTTGTTAATTTTTTCATTTGCAAAAAACCAACTTTCAAACAATGAAGCCGAGTTGTTTTCTCTACTTTTTGGCAGCTTTAAATGTTTAAAATTCTTTTCCTTATGTCTTGAAATTGTGTTAATAGTTTAATTAAAATCACTTATATTTATGGAAAATAATTTTTTTCTGTATTGGAATTTTTTTCTTTTGCGTTTCCTTTATTATTTTTCTGGACACAAAATTCAAGCGAACGAAAAGGGACGCGCTCTCGCAAATAATAAACTCTCGTTTGTTGTAAATTATGTTGTTGCTGCTGCTGCAACTGTTGTTGTTTGCAATGTTGCTTTGTGTTTTGTTCGTTTGAAAAATTTAAATAAACAGTGTTGTATTTTAGCCTTAACCAAAATAATATTAAATGCCTTAAATTACACACCAGGTATTTATATTATATTCAGTGTTTACTTTTAATCACCTAAATTAACTTATTAAGTTAAATTTTATCTAAACAATATGAAATTGTTGTACAATGTAAATAAATTTTATGACAAATACAACCCTGTTGTCATAATAGTGCAAACATTCACATTATAATGATAACCCGCTTTAATACTTCCAATATAAAGTAATGCCAAGTTTCTATGTAAAAAAATTACCTAAATTTACAAACGAATTTCATATAATTAAAATAAAAGAGCTGTCGGAAAACAGAACCGGCAAAAATTAACAATTATTTTGGGTGAATATGACGATCAAACCTAAATCAATCTATGATCAGTTTTGCCTAATATTGATATTCTGGGCGAATTGTCGATTTTACCTAAAAATTCTTATAACTCTGTATACCTATACTGAGGTTTTCAAGAAAATAAGCTTAATCTATGGTCACTTATCAAGAATCGATCATTTAATTGTGATTAATCTGTGATCAGTGATATTTTGAGGACAAAAGACAATATTTTGGGCGCAATGTCGGATCTAACCAAAAAAATTCTTACAACTCTGTAAATACCGTTTTTTTTTTTTTTTTTGAGAAAATAGGCTTAACGTTTTATAAAGTATCGATCATTTGAGTGAACAAATCTATCAAACCTAAAATCTCTTATAACTCGGTATGTTTTCTACTTTTTATCAAAAATTGGTACATTGAACAGAAGGAGAAAAAAATGAAAAAAAACACAACTATTATTAACTTTGAATTTTGTTGTAAAAATAATGCCAAGTTTTTATGAAAATTACTTGCGTTGCGAACATTTTTAACATATAGATACTCAAACAGCTGTTTAGGAAAAAAACAACACCGGAATATTTTCGCATAAACAATTGTGTTAATTTTATTTTTGCAAATTTCAATTGAACTTCTATAAAATCATAAAAAATGGATGCAGATTCGGCAAGAAAATCTTGGGAGTTAGAGAATAACATAAAAACTTTGCCCTCTTGTGATGAAATATTTCGCTACGATGCCGAACAGCAAAGACAAATTTTAGATGCTAAACCCTGGGAAAAAGATCCCCATTATTTTAAGGATATTAAGATATCTGCTTTGTCATTGTTAAAAATGGTTATGCATGCTAGATCAGGAGGTACATTAGAAATAATGGGTTTGCTTTTGGGCAAAGTGGAGGATAATACAATGGTAAGTGGGTAGTGAATCTAATATGGAGTAGCAGGAATGTAATTTATTTATTATGTTTTTTTTTTATAGATTGTCATGGATGCCTTTGCTTTGCCGGTGGAGGGCACCGAAACACGTGTAAATGCCCAGTCACAGGCCTATGAATACATGTCTGCCTACATCGATTCGGCTAAAGAAGTAGGACGTTTGGAGAATGCCATAGGCTGGTACCACAGTCATCCTGGCTATGGTTGCTGGCTGTCGGGCATTGATGTCTCCACACAAATGCTTAATCAAAACTATCAAGAACCCTTTGTGGCCATCGTCGTAGATCCGGTACGTACCGTCTCTGCCGGCAAAGTATGTTTAGGTGCTTTCCGCACTTATCCCAAGGGTTACAAAGCTCCCAATGAAGAACCCTCTGAATACCAAACTATACCGTTGAATAAAATTGAGGATTTTGGTGTTCATTGCAAACAATACTATCCCTTGGAAGTAAGTTATTTCAAATCGGCTTTAGATCGTAAACTTTTGGATTCATTGTGGAACAAATATTGGGTCAATACTTTAGGCAGTTCTGGCCTGTTAACTAATACTGAATACACTACCGGTCAGATCTTTGATTTGTCTGAAAAGTTGGAGCAAAGTGAGTCTAGTTTGGGCAGAGGTACTTTTTTGATATCGGGTAAGATAATGCGATGAATTTGTTAATGAAATCTTAAAAAAATAACAAATTTCTTCTGCTAGGTGGTGATGTGAATGAGAAGCGTACCGAGGACAAATTAACAAAGGCCACACGTGATTGCAGTCGCGCTTCTATTGAATTAATTCATGGTCTAATGGCTCAAATTGCCAAAGATAAACTATTCAATAAAGTTGGTTTGGAAAAGAAGTAGAAGATGGTGTGAGTCATCAGTAGAGGTTTTGCATTACTAATAACAAAACACTAACATAAAGAATTATGCATGTAAATGAATTTAAAAAATTCGTAATAAATTTCTCATTTTTCATAAACATATTAAAATACTGGGCTTTTTTTTTCTAGATAAACAGACAGATTGATAGATGGATAGATAGATAGGTAGATAGATAGATAGATAGATAGATAGATAGATAGATAGATAGATAGATAGATAGATGGATAGATAGATAGATAGATAGATAGATAGATAGATAGATAGATAGATAGATAGATAGATAGATAGATAGATAGATAGATAGATAGATAGATAGATAGATATATAGATAGATAGATAGATAGATAGATAGATAGATAGATAGATAGATAGATAGATAGATAGATAGATAGATAGATAGATAGATAGATAGATAGATAGATAGATCGGATAGATAGCTAGATATATAGATAGATAGATAGATAGATAGATAGATAGATAGATAGATATATAGATAAGATAGGATGATAGATAGATAGATAGATAGATAGATAGATAGATTAATAGATAATAGATAGATAGATAGATAGATAGATAGTATAGATAGATAGATAGATAGATAGATAGATAGATCAGATAGATAGATAGATAGATAGATAGATAGCTAGATTAGCTAGTTAGTATTTCTTTCAGTGATCAAGCGTTAATCTGATACTACTTCCATTTTCGATATAAGTGATCAACGTTTTCCTAACAAAAATCTGTATAATTATTATAAATATAAATAGTTCTACAATTCAGTAAACACTCTAACCTTGTCATTATGACCTATTTTCCTGATTAAAACTTCTTCATTAATCAATACAATCAACCAACAAAAAAAAATAACCCTTATTAACAGATAAAACTTCCTTTTGGCAAAACCAAATAAAACAAACAAATTTACGCACTTACAGCTATTTAACCAATTAAATAATTAAGTGTTCTTCTTGTGGTCATCATTCACACCATTTTATTTCATTCATACTTTTTTGTGTAAGTCCTATCTGTGCGTGCGTGTTTTGCCAAAACCCCCGAGTAAAGTAAATGTTATAGTTATTGTGCTTATTTATCTTTGTGTTCGATTAAGTATTTGTCAAATGTGAATAGCGCTATCTAACATTTTATTTGTATATTTTTATCTATTGTCTAAATTCTAATGAACATCAAACTCAGCACGCAAAAAATTAAAGAGAATAGAAAAAACCCTTGCATCTAGCGTTAAACCCTTCATTGTTTTAGTTGTTGCTGCTATAGTTGTTGTTATTATGGATAACCCCAAACAGGGGGGAGAAATAAAAATAGTTTAGTATGTTTCGATTCATTGAAAGATTTGTAACAGTTGGTCTTTTTCGTCTTTTTTCCTCCCTCATTAATAGGATAGAAAAGTTTATAGAAAGTAGTAAATAAAATATTAAACTACTATATCAAACATATATTAAAGACATCCTTGAAACACAAAAAAAAGTTTCATAATCTTAGTTTTTTTGTTCTCGTTGGTGTGAATCCGTATTTTCTTAACAAACATTTGTTTTATTTTTTCACATAGTTTATTTTATCACTTTTTTCAAGCTTTAAATAATTGAACACACATCCTTGCAAAAGTAGGGTTCATAAACCGGAAAAACAAACTAATGTTTTATATTCGGCTATGCTGAATCTTATATACCCTGCATTAACAGATTTATCGTAAATTACAAATGAATTTGGAATGGTGAACCTAATCAACATATTAATGACTGATTTAACTATATTGCAGGGGACGGACCACTAGTGGGGGATTAGTTGAAATCGTAGACCGATATTAGTTGCATATTGCTATGTGATACAAAGAGCATGACAAAATCATTATATACACCAAATTTTTGGCCAGTGGGTATAAAATAAGAGGATATAGTTTATATGTAATAAAAGTACATGAAATTCATTGGCAGTATATAAACGTATAAATATAAATGTGTACGTATATATGTAAATGTAAATATGTATGTATCATATATAGTTTATAGTATTAACTACTATAAGGTGATAAAACTAGGTACTTAGCATTAGTGTTTTATCTAAATCGAATCGTTAAAATTCGTATTTTAAGTAAAAAGTAAATCTAGTTATTTGTGGAAAATATTTTGAAATGAAAACGATGCAACCGGTGACCCTGCAAACTAACTAACTAACTAACTAACTAACTAACTAACTAACTAACTAACTAACTAACTAACTAACTAACTAACTAACTAACTAACTAACTAACTAACTAACTAACTAACTAACTAACTAACTAACTAACTAACTAACTAACTACTACTAACTAACTAACTAACTACTAACTAACTAACTAACTAACTAACTAACTAACTAACTAACTAACTAACTAACTAACTAACTAACTAACTAACTAACTAACTAACTAACTAACTAACTAACTAACTAACTAACTAACTAACTAACTAACTAACTAACTAACTAACTAACTAACTAACTAACTACTAACTAACTAACTAACTAACTAACTAACTAACTAACTACTAACTAACTAACTAACTAACTAACTAACTAACTACTAACTAACTAACTAACTAACTAACTAACTAACTAACTAACTAACTAACTAACTAACTAACTAACTACTAACTAACTAACTAACTACTAACTAACTAACTAACTAACTAACTAACTAACTAACTAACTAACTAACTAACTAACTAACTAACTAACTAACTAACTAACTAACTAACTACTAACTAACTAACTAACTAACTAACTAACTAACTAACTAACTAACTAACTAACTAACTAACTAACTAACTAACTAACTAACTAACTAACTAACTAACTAACTAACTACTAACTAACTAACTAACTAACTAACTAACTAACTAACTAACTAACTAACTAACTAACTAACTAACTAACTAACTAACTAACTAACTAACTAACTAACTAACTAACTAACTAACTAACTAACTAACTAACTAACTAACTAACTAACTAACTAACTAACTAACTAACTAACTAACTAACTAACTAACTAACTAACTAACTAACTAACTACTAACTAACTAACTAACTAACTAACTAACTAACTAACTAACTAACTAACTAACTACTAACTAACTAACTACTAACTAACTAACTAACTAACTACTAACTAACTAACTAACTAACTAACTAACTAACTAACTAACTAACTAACTAACTAACTAACTAACTAACTAACTAACTACT
>NW_023994563.1:242500-267500 GCF_015586225.1 Lucilia sericata
ATAATCCAAATATCATTTAAATGTAAAATGTATATTTAAAATCTATGCTTGGTTAATTAAATGAAAAAACTGTGCTATTTATATAACACACCATAAATCCAAGATCATTTATGTACTCATACTAAAATTACAAATTACTTTTCCTAACATAACCAAACATTATTATTTATATGAAATTTAAAACTTTTTACAAATAATAATAATCGTTAATTGGACCCCAACAAATTACTATAGTTAAGATAACAAAAGAAACATTTTATATCAGTATTCCCCTACCAATTTTCCAGTTATAATTTATCTATAAAGTGCTAACAACACTCATACAACTCTCATCTTTTAAACTCAATCAATTGTTATTTAATAATGTAATATTTTTTCTTGTCTTAAGTAAACAAATAATATTAAAGAAAAACAGCAATACAACACGAAGGAACAAAAAAAATATGAAAACAACAGAAAACTCAAAGGACATCATACAAAAACACATCACGCACATAAATTTAACATGACTTTTAGCTGCTTTAGACAGCTTTACTAAATAACTAAAACGAGAAGGACAGAGAGACAGAATGGCAACCTGACAGACTACTAGCAGGAAGGTTGACTAGCTGGCTGGCAGACTATAAAAGGCAGAAAACAAAGAATTTGAAATATCATTCGTTTACGGGAAAGCATACATCACAGAGCAACAGTGTACGTAACGGGAAAAAATATTGTAATAACAACAAATATATATATAGAAAAGTGAATAAAAATACAACAACTACAGGAAAAAAAATATCTAAACTTGCGCATAAAACAAAAACAAAATACCTACAACAACCATAGGAATTTACAGTGTCGGTCAAAAAATTAACAAATTTAGAAAATCTTTTTTTTATTTTCTCATGAATTAAAAAAAGCTTAAAATAATAATTAAATTACATATAAATTAAAATTAATAAATTTAGTTCTCAAAATTGTGGATATAAAAAAAATTAAAAAACTTAAAAATATGCGTTAATAATTTTGATAATTATTTATAACTAAATTTATTATGTTTTATAAAGAAAAGTTATAAAAATCGGTCAAAATATAAACAGAATATTATAAAATATAAAAACTTTATTTAATTGCTATTAAATTAATTCGAATTAAATCAAACTCCGCGGATTTAGAAACAACGAATAGAATATTATTTTAAATTTGAAAAATTATTTTAAATTTGAAAAAAACTGTAAATTACACACATTTTTAAAATAACGTTACCGTTTTTGCTATTGAATCAGGATCAAAATTTTATTGCATTTTTAAAAATTATTTAATATACATTAAATACGATCATATGGATGAAATATGTATTTAAATTTTAAATACATATTTCATCCATATGAAAAAATCATAGCTGTAAAATTTTGATTACGATTAATAATCAATTAAATTATTTTTCAAAAATAATCGTAATGATTATTTAATTCTCTGGTATAAAATTTCTGATTATTAATTGATTACGATTAAAATTAATCTAAAAATAATCTGGATTAATTTAAATGAATGAAAATAATCAAAAATAATCAGAATTAATCAAATAATTAATTTGATTATTTTAAAGGATTAATTTCGATTATTTTTGATTAATTTCAATATATTTGCTACAATTCTCTGTCTTTTTACATTACGTGTAATGGAAAACTGTTTTCCAAGTTACACACTATTCGATTATGTGACTTTTTTTTTTAATTGAAAATTTATTATGTTTCGTTTGAAAATATTGATCTCAGAAAAAAATGACTGCAATCTTTTCGAAATGGGTCTCAAAAAATCCGTAATTTTTAGCGGATTACCGGAAAAATAATTAAATTTTTCTTGGAGTTTTTTTTTGGGAGCAAATTATACTAAATATATGGAAAATAATCAAAATTAATCCATGAAAATAATCAACTAATTTTTTGATTAATTTTGATTATTTTCATTAATTCCAATTAATCTCTGATTATTTTTAGATTATTTTTAATCGTAATCAATAATTAATTAAAAAAATTGAAAATAATCGTTGATTAATCATAAATTTCACCTTTATAATAAAAATAATCTAATCAATAATGATTACGATTATTTATCATTATTTTACAGCTACCCAGCAAAAAATAATTGATGTCATACTTTACAAACGACATCTTAATCACATCTAAAAATGCGATTGCATATTTTTCGCTTCTTTAAACCAAATATTTCCTTACAAATAAAAACCGAGTTAAAAGTGAGGAAAGAAATGTTGAAAGTCACTACAAATAACATATTCGAAGTACATCAAATTTTGGTGAAAATCCAATGAAATTTACATAAGCGTGTCATTGAAAGAATGTGGTTTATTTGTGACATCCAAATATCGGATTTTTACTGCATCTATGAATAAGATTAGATGTAGTTCAAAGTTGTCAAAAATGAACAACATCCCTCCAATGACACGCTAATTTAAAATTCATAGGTTTTTCACCAAAATTGGAAGTACTTCAAGTATGTTATTTGTGGTGAAAATTCTACTTCTTTTTCCTCACTTTTTTTGCTGGGAATGTTTAAAATAAATAATAATATGCTATTCCGAAAAATTGCTGAATAAAATTTTAAAATTTGTTTGAAAACCGGTTACATTACACAGTAAGACAAAATAAACGAAAATTGAAAAACCTGAGAAGTGATACTATTTTTCTGAAAGGTGGATCCGAGTAGAATATATTTTTGAAATTTGTTAAACACCTCCAAAATCTTGACATACGGGTAAAAAACAGGGGTTTCGTACCTTTAAACGCTTAGTTGAATCCCAACCGATATAAAGTTTCTCAACGAATTTAGAAAGCAGGAGCTGAGGCCTTTATAATGACATACATATATGATGCTTAAGTAAGCTAGAGAAATATGTTTGCATTTCATCGGCAAACATGTTTTTACAAAGTATTTTATAAAGGAACTGAACTATTTATTAATCCATTAAAAAACTATATCTGTTCATAAGTAAATCGCAACCATTCTTTTTAAAATCCATTAGCAATTGACGACGTTATTGATCTTTTTCTTAATACAAAAGTGTTCAAAAACTGATTTTCTGAAAAATGCTTTATATGGGGTATAGGGTTAAATATGGGACGATCCTCATAAAATTTGGTAGAACGATTAATGTTTTTATAAAATCTCCAAAATCTTGAGATATTGGTAAAAAAAACTGTTATTTGCCTTTATTAAGAGAATTATGGAATTAATGTCATTTCCTGAAGGAGGATTTGCATGGGGGCTAGGGTCAAATAAGTCCGTATTATTTAAAGAATTAGCTATATCACTAAAGATTATACCAAACTCATTTATACCGATTTTTTTATTGATAATATAACGGTAAAATAACGGTTTTTACTTATATCTCAAAATTTTTGAGGTGTTTGGCAAATTTCAAAAACAGATTCTTGTTCTACTCGTTTCCACCTTGCAGAAAAATAGTAGCACTTCCCACGTACACATTTATTTTTGTCACATAGTGTTATTAAAACATAATTAAAGTGTAAAATGTTAATGTGTTAAATTAAGCAATGTCGAATCGTATATTTCTTCTTCTTTAAACTTTTACAAAAATTTTGTGCATAAATGCTTAAGATATGAGTAAAATCCAAAAAATAAAAAACAATGTATAGTCTGATATTGCAATATGATACCCTAAACCAGCGAGTAGTATGTACAACATTTTAATTATTTTAGATAATAAACCATTTAAGTTGTTTATTGCCTTAATTCAACAATTTGTCGATAAAAAAAATTTGATTTTCTGAAAGAGGGGTTATAGGGGGGATAAATATGGATCTATCCTTATATACATACATATATTGGTAGATATATACATACATATGTAGGTTTGTATTAAAGTTATTTATGCAAAATTTCATCATGATGTTAGTGTTTATAAGTGAATTTTGACCTACAAGTTTCTGAAGGTGACTAGGGGCTAGGGTCAAATGATGTCCGATCATTTCGAAAATCGGTAGTATCATTTAGTCTTATATAAAACGATTTTTCTAGAGATACAAGAACATTTAACATTGTAGGGGTGTCTAGGATAAATAATTAACCGATTTTAACCAATAAGCTTCATTCTTGGGTCAAAAGAAGAGTATGTGACAAATTTTATCAAATTTTACTGAAAATGTATGGACATAGACGGACGGACGGACATAGCTTAATCGTCTTAGATAGTGATTTTGAAGCAATTGGTATACTTTAAATGTATGTGGGACCAATATTTTTGTGTGTTACAAACATCAACACAAACTCCATTATAGCAGTGTAGGGTATAAACATAAAAATAATAGTATTACAAGTAGCATAGGTAGGTAGGTAGGTCGATAGGAGGATGTATACTACATCAAATCCGAAGAAATACACCTAGGCCACTATCGGGCCTGTTGTGCGCTCCTTATCATGAAACTCAGTTTCCTGAACGTAATTCCTAAGAATCTTCCAATCAGTGTTAGTCAGGAATGTTATTTCTGGAATAACATCACTTCCAAGATACTTGGATCTAACTTCGACGAATGCCTGGCAGTGGCAAAGAAAGTGCTCCAGAGTTTCACAGTCCTCTCCACATGCTCTACATTCGGCTGAAACCGCACGTCCAATTTTGCATAGATGTGCTCGTAGTCCTGTGTGTCCACTCAGAATACGTACCATCATACTAACTTCAGACTTGCTCATTTTGAGGAGATTTTTCGTCTTGCTCTCATCAGGATCACCTCATAGGATCTTCGTGGTTCTACCCACTGTTTCATTATTCCAAGAGGCCTTATGGGATTCTCTCACCCATATTTTTAGTTCAGCTTTTGTTGCGTCGAATGGTTTTGCGTTTGTCAGGTTAACTGCCTCGAGCTCCCTTCCCTTTAAAGCTATTACAGTCGCCCTTTCGTTACCGACTACTCCCGAGTGGGTTGGTACCCATATGATGTGAACCTTACTTCTAGGAGAGTATTCAGTTAAAGCTTTCTTATAATCCAATACGGTCTTAGATTTAGTTCTATCGCCTGATATCGCCCTAAACGGTGGTAGCATAAAATAGGCGACATTTACGAACATTTCCTTTCAATACAGAGGATAAATAATGAATGACTGTTTAGGTCCATTTGCATTCAGATCGCTCTGAGTTTAATATTTGTTTTATATTAATTTTGTATTAATTTTTACTTGTAACCACACAGAAAAATTACAAAGGAGCAAAACCATCAATTAAGGGAACTTTTTGCGGACATTAGAACTAGTAATAAACTGGTTCTAAAGGACCCAATTGGGTTCAACTGTACCAGTATAATGTATGTCAATTTGAGCATTAAGATGTTATAGGAAAGTTTACAGTTAGGAACTAGTACTGGTGGTTTTTGTACTAGTAAAATACTAGTTTGGTAATAGTTCCATTACCTGCAGGAATAACTCAAATACTTTGGTCTTTTCCTAGACAAATGTTTATCAAATGAAAGGTCTTTACAAATGTTTTATTTTCATATTCATATTCCTAATAGTTCCCTAAAGCTTACCTAGAACGACATCCGAGTATATAAAATTCAAATAAAAATAACTGATATAAGAACTGGATTCAGAACCGTTCTATAGAAAAAGTATCGATACCAAAACGCTACCACATAACCACTTCAGAAGGTGACAATTTCGAAAAAAAAATCATAGATCTCAACGCCAAAATAGAACGAGTACAAACACACTCACTTTATATAATAATTTCTTACACGTCTTCTGAACTCATTTTTATTAGCAGTCTATTAAATTACCTACACACTGACAGAGTGTCCTTCGTAAAACAAATTAACCTCTTTATTAAATTTTATTATTTTGTGCAATTAATACATGTTAAATAGCGTTAATATTCAATGATGTCATGAAATTATGAAATTAAGATCCTGTATATTGTTTTTTTTTTTTTTTAATTATTTAACTATAAACACAGCACGTAAACACTGTCCTTAATTTGAGGCCATTTAATTAATGACAATTAAAAATATTTATTTTTTGTTTTCATGATACTAATTTCAATTTACAATTGAATTTATTGGTACTCACTTTCTTTCTCAATTTATATTTTATACAAAATACATATATCCCTAATCTGAATTCGATTCTAACGATCAAAATCTCTTAACTATTCTAAATACACGTTCACACCTATTAAATATTTGACAAAGACGATTTTAGTACTTTATTAAGAATACATATTTGGCAGAAGATATGTCAGACGTTAAGTCTTTATTATAAAGTTAACAGAATGAACTTTCAGATGACATACAAAATTTTAGAAATAAAGTTGTCTTGGCGCTGTTATAACGTCTCAAAAAGGTCTATAATTTTTTTTTATAATTCAGGACACGATATCTCAAATCCCAGATGTGATGGAGAAAATCTGAGGTCAGATTATGCTCAATCCTTTAAAAAAGTATAACTTGGTCTCCGAGTTTGACTTTTTCAAATGTCGTTTAAAATTTTAGATCAAAAAAGGAATGTTAAATATTTAATTTAAAGCCAATAGACAAGACCTTCAGATGGCATAACAATTTTTATACCCTACACCACTATAGTGAGAAGGGTACCAATCGGCTCAGAATCATTGTATACGTCGATTGTGTAAACTTTGTGCGCACGCTACAGGTCGCAATTTTCAAGATAATTTTATGAAATTTGTCACATAATCTTCTTTTGAGCCAAGTTAGCCTATTGAAAACGGTTCAAATTGATCCTCTAACCCCCATACAACCGTACACCTCGAATAGGGCTTCTCAGGTCATAATTATATTAAATCTTGTAGAATCTCTACAAAAATCAGCAAATCTTAGTTTTAGATAAGTTTAAATAATACTGACGATTTTCGTAATGATAGGGTCTCAATTGACCCTAGCCCCTATACAAAGTCCCGTTCAGAAAATAACTTGAAGGTGAAAAGGAAAAGGAATCTCTCTACCAAAGTTTATACGGATAGGACCTTATTTACCTTTGCTCCCATATAACCGCTCATTCAGAAAAATCACTTTTTTTTTGGTATTAAATTGTTAAAATATTTCGGAATTAAGGAAATATGCTTTACTATTAGAAAAATTATCCACATCTTTAACATACACACGCGTGTAGGGTATCATATGGTCGGCCATGCTCGACTATACATTCTTACTTGTTTAAAGTTGGCTTCGCGTTTTCCAATATTTTGTCTCTTATATCGCTAAAAGCTGGAGGCATCTTAGCTTTTAGAATACGACAAAAGACTTATGGAGATGACTCGAAAATCCAATGTGATCTACATATATATTTTGACTCTGTGTTTTAAAATTTTGTTGGATTTTTTTTTTGTTGGATAAAAGATTTTTTTAACTTAAATTAAATTTGCTAACTCCAATTGGATTTCATTAGAAGTGATTAAAGTTTTCATGTTCTTCACATTTTGTTACCCACTGTAAATGGAGTAGTAAGAGTTGTAGTGGAAGTTAATAATACCAACAACTGTGAAACATATATTAAATACAAATAAGAAGTGACATTCTCTGAAGATACATTAATGCCAAGCAGGAGCTAAGAAATCATAATACACATTCACACATAAACCTATATATAATACCCAAATAAATATACATACATACATACATATTTCAAACATTTGGCAAGTACCAAAAACATATTTGTTCTTTAATATTAGTATCCAATAAGAGGCACTGAAGTGCACTACAAGAGAAGCAATGTTGTTCATTCGACACGGTTGTCTGTAAAGGTTCCATTAAAATATGGAGATAAGCGAAGAAAAATCACAAACAATAAAAAAATAAACAACAACAACAACAACAAGAAAAACATAATATTAAAAAAATAAAAGTAAATAGATGTGTATTTAAATTTAAATAGAATTGAGTACAATACTAAATTTAAAGACCACAAATTTAAAAATAAACTTTTCGGTGGAAAAAGTTTAAAAAATTTTGTGAGGTTTTTTTTTAAGTGTTTTATTCAAAATTTCTTTTTTTTTATTGAATTGGTTGGGTTAAACAAACATTATTAATCAAAAAGATCCCAAATGCTTTTGACAGTTTTGAAATGTTGAAAATCAAATAACAACTTAAGTATGTTTGAGAAAAAAAAACGAATATAATCAAAATACTTGAACATAAAATATATAGATTTAAGGATTTGTTAGAGAGTGTTTTATAGCAACAAAAAGGATTTATTTTTTTATAAAAAAAAACTCAAAGGAAATTGAAACTGTTAATATTAAACCACAAAACACCTGTAGCTTTAGCCACTTTTTTTGCTAGATAAAAAGAAGACAAAGTGAATGAGTGTGTCTATACAAGTGTGTGCGTGTGTGATAATTGTATTTGACAAATAGCATCCGCCTCTTTTTCTAGTTTTTAAATTGAATTGAAAAAAGAGAAGAAAAAAACTGTTAACAAGTTGTATGTAACTAACACAGCCTTCATATTAAGTATACGCACTCACATACTCTTAAACAGTGATGGGCGCACATTACATTTACCAAGCAGTAGAAAGAATGCTTAGTTCATGTTGACTCCATTTCAAAAAAAAAAGAAATCATATATAAGCAATTTTTCAGCTTTACTAATGTACTATAGAATTTCACATAATTGCCCATAACTGCTAAAAATACATATGGACTCACGCACGCCTGCTACTGTTACAAATTTAATATTACTACCACATACCTAAAGGCAATCAAGCCATAAATCAAATTTACGCTTACTGTTACTGTTTATGATACAAATACTACAACTTTTTCATATCTTTTAAAAGCCTTATAAAAACATATAATAAATTTAACGTTATATTTTTGCACATATAGATACGTAGGTACTACAGTAACCCTGCAGTTCGGGGTGACTGTACTGAGCAAGTAATAACTAAGAGGTCAATTGAACAGATTTCAGTTCAGAACACATTTCAAAATATAATCATATATCATCAAAGCATGTGTAACTTTCGAAAGGCGGACCTATAGTTAGTTAGTTAGTTAGTTAGTTAGTTAGTTAGTTAGTTAGTTAGTAGTTAGTTAGTTTGGTAGTTATTAGTTGTAGTTAGTTAGTTAGTAGTCAGTAGTTAGTTGTAGTTAGTTAGTTAGTTAGTTAGTTAGTTAGTTAGTTAGTTAGTTAGTTAGTTAGTTAGTTAGTTAGTTAGTAGTTAGTTAGTTAGTTAGTTAGTTAGTTAGTAGTTTAGTTAGTTAGTTAGTTAGTAGTTAGTTAGTTAGTTAGTTAGTTAGTTAGTTGTAGTTAGTGTTAGTGTTAGTTTAGTTAGTTAGTTCGTTAGTAGTAGTTAGTTAGTTAGTTAGTTAGTCGTTAGTTAGTTAGTTAGTTAGTTAGTTAGTTAGTTAGTTAGTAGTTAGTTAGTTAGTTAGTTAGTTAGGTAGTTAGTTAGTTAGTTAGTTAGTTAGTTAGTTAGTTAGTTAGTTAGTTAGTAGTTAGTTAGTAGTTAGTTAGTTAGTTA
The DNA here is from genome assembly GCF_015586225.1 of Lucilia sericata. NCBI lineage: Eukaryota > Metazoa > Arthropoda > Insecta > Diptera > Calliphoridae > Lucilia > Lucilia sericata. The sequence goes on from NW_023994563.1 coordinate 251,993, forward strand.
GTTAGTTAGTTAGTTAGTTAGTAGTTAGTTAGTTAGTTAGTTAGTTAGTAGTTAGTTAGTTAGTTAGTTAGTTAGTTAGTTAGTTAGTTAGTTAGTTAGTTAGTTAGTTAGTTAGTTAGTTAGTTAGTTAGTTAGTTAGTTAGTTAGTTAGTTAGTTAGTTAGTTAGTTAGTTAGTTAGTTAGTTAGTTAGTTAGTTAGTTAGTTAGTTAGTTAGTTAGTTAGTTAGTTAGTTAGTTAGTTAGTTAGTTAGTTAGTTAGTTAGTTAGTTAGTTAGTTAGTTAGTTAGTTAGTTAGTTAGTTAGTTAGTTAGTTAGTTAGTTAGTTAGTTAGTTAGTTAGTTAGTTAGTTAGTTAGTTAGTTAGTTAGTTAGTTAGTTAGTTAGTTAGTTAGTAGTTAGTTAGTTAGTTAGTTAGTTAGTTAGTTAGTTAGTTAGTTAGTTAGTTAGTTAGTTAGTTAGTTAGTTAGTTAGTTAGTTAGTTAGTTAGTTAGTTAGTTAGTTAGTTAGTTAGTTAGTTAGTTAGTAGTTAGTTAGTTAGTTAGTTAGTTAGTTAGTTAGTTAGTTAGTTAGTTAGTTAGTTAGTTAGTTAGTTAGTTAGTTAGTTAGTTAGTTAGTTAGTTAGTTAGTTAGTTAGTTAGTTAGTTAGTTAGTTAGTTAGTTAGTTAGTTAGTTAGTTAGTTAGTTAGTTAGTTAGTTAGTTAGTTAGTTAGTTAGTTAGTTAGTTAGTTAGTTAGTAGTTAGTTAGTTAGTTAGTTAGTTAGTTAGTTAGTTAGTTAGTTAGTTAGTTAGTTAGTTAGTTAGTTAGTTAGTTAGTTAGTTAGTTAGTAGTTAGTTAGTTAGTTAGTTAGTTAGTTAGTTAGTTAGTTAGTTAGTTAGTTAGTTAGTTAGTTAGTAGTTAGTTAGTTAGTTAGTTAGTTAGTTAGTTAGTTAGTTAGTTAGTTAGTTAGTTAGTTAGTTAGTTAGTTAGTTAGTTAGTAGTTAGTTAGTTAGTTAGTTAGTTAGTTAGTTAGTTAGTTAGTTAGTTAGTTAGTTAGTTAGTTAGTTAGTTAGTTAGTTAGTTAGTTAGTTAGTTAGTTAGTTAGTTAGTTAGTTAGTTAGTTAGTTAGTAGTTAGTTAGTTAGTTAGTTAGTTAGTTAGTTAGTTAGTTAGTTAGTTAGTTAGTTAGTTAGTTAGTTAGTTAGTTAGTTAGTTAGTAGTTAGTTAGTTAGTTAGTTAGTTAGTTAGTTAGTTAGTTAGTTAGTTAGTTAGTTAGTTAGTTAATTAGTTTGTTAATTAGTTAGTTAGTTCGGTTGTTCGATTCTTTTCAAATAAGTTGTAGGTTACACCAAATCCGAAGAAATACCTCCTGCCTAACAGCCTAGAACACCATCCACTAACTTACTTGTGTATTTATGAATATGTTTTTAAGCTGTATTTCGGTTCGCCTAGTCCCCATATGATTTCTTCCAGTTTCTAACCAATCTATAGCGAATATATGTGAAAAATTACAGCCCTATTGCTCCTTCCGTCTGCTCTCCACAGATGGAAGGATGGATATGACTTAACCATCTTATAATCTAATAAAGGTCTAATTTCCGCTAAATTCTCGAAATTTTATTGAACCTTCACACATTATATTAACATTTCACAACGATTACAAATGGACACTTGAAGAGTCGCTTGTAATCGATTACTAAAGTGCGGTACAGAATTCACACTTAAAGTGTATTCTCTTTATATTACTAATGGTCGGAATCTTTTGATGTTACACAGATGACAAACAACTATTATCTAAATGACTTTCAAGAAACTCCTCCCTAGATTGTTTAGGGACAATAAATACTTGGCAATGTCATGTTTAAATACTTGGCAATCGTAAAGTATACATTGACTTTTCGTTGCATTACAAAAAGTATAGTACTGTCAAATTACTCTAAAATTTATACTACATTCGTGTCAATTTAGTAATTATATAACTACATATGTATTTGAAGAAAAACTACTATTTATATGGGAAAGGTGGATCCCTAGTAAAACTGCTGGGTATATATACACAAGTATAGATACATTTAACTTCAAATATATGTATTGTTATTTGAGTTAAGATACTCATGTGAGTACTCATACGTTTAGATATTTATTATGTTTCTTAGGGTGGCACTGTTTGTGTGGGGATTGACTTTCTGTTTAACGATATCACATGTTAAAAGATATATTTCTGCAGATATAATAATTTTTTCTAGAAATGTAATCAAAGAGGAATGATTAAATGAATAATTCATTGGCATTTAACAGTTGGGGACTAATCGTCAAATTGAGTCTTTTTCGACAGTTTTCTATGTCTAAAGACTAATTTATTAGGGCTCGTATATGCAAATATTAAAAAGTGATCAGAAAACGTGTTCCTAAAAGACTTTTTTATGATTCGATTATAAGAGTCATAAAAGTCGTCGTATGTGAAATTCAAATTACTTATGAGAAGCAGTAATGATTGGAACTAGGAAGCTAGGGATAAAATTACACTTTCTTAGGAACAATTCTTGAAATACTTTATACTTTAAAATCACAACAGAACTCGATCCAGATTAAATGCTTCGAAATATTTATTTTTATAAAATATACTACCGTTTAGATAACATTTTATTATGAGTCTGCCGTAGAGTATTAATATTTCAACTTTTTATTTTTCTTTACAGAATTCCCACATTAATCCAAAAATTTGCTGCTTAACACCCACATAACTGCCACTAAAACCACCACCACCACCAGCAGCAACACCTTCAAAAACCAACACCTCCTTCATCATCATGTATGGCATGTTATATGAAAGTGTAGCGTTCTTTGTACAAAAAGAATATGGACAAGATATATGGAAACAAGTGTGTCAAATTGTTGATTGTAAACACAGTACCTTCAAGACACATCAAATCTATCCCGATAAGTTAATGCCCGATTTTGCTGCAGCTTTAGCAGCGGTAACTGGTGAAACATTTGATTATTTTATGAATTTCTTTGGAAAATGTTTTGTGCGATTCTTCAGTAATTTCGGTTATGACAAAATGATCCGTTCAACGGGTCGATATTTTTGTGATTTCTTACAGTCGATTGACAATATCCATCTGCAAATGCGTTTTACATATCCAAAAATGAAATCACCTTCTATGCAATTGGCCCATATGGACGATGATGGTGCTGTGATTATATATCGCAGCAGTCGTACGGGTATGTCGAAATATTTAATAGGACAAATGACTGAGGTGGCCCAAGAGTTTTATAAACTTAAGGTTAAGGCTTATGTTATAGAGTCGCAAAATGATATTGCTGGCGGAACAACGGGACCCATACAATTATCGGATGTGCCATTAACGGTTATAGTTAAATATCGCTTGGATTTCGATAATCGAGAGTATATGGCTAAACGTGTTAATGTGGTGGCCCATCCCACACAACTCAAACTGCCGGCAGTTAATATGAATGTGTTTTTGGATCTATTTCCCTTTACTTTGGTTTTAGATCGTGACATGTGTATAACACATGCGGGTGAAAAGATCTTTGAAACTTGGATTCTACACAATCCGGGTAAAAATCCCAAAGACTTTATTGGCTCCCATATTATAGATCAATTCGTATGCCGAAGACCCAAAGATATTAAAATCGAATGGGATACAATTATACAAATGCGCACGGTGCTCTTTGAATTCGAATTATTACGTACGGGTCGTAATAAAGCCGCATATACGGCAGCCATGAATATGGACTTTGAAAATCAAGATGAAATGTCCTATTCCGAGGCCCAGAATATAGTGGAAAGTAGTTTTTTTAAAAGTAAAGAAGAAGACGCAGATGATGACAATGGCATAGATCCAGCCACAGGTCTGAGAAAAATATCCCAAGGCAATAAATCTATTTTACTGAAAGGACAAATGTTTTATTTAAAGGATTTGGATTCTTTGATCTTTCTATGTAGTCCCTTAATAGAAAATCTGGATGAATTGCATGGCATAGGTTTATATTTGAATGATTTAAATCCGCATGGTCTAAGTCGCGAATTGGTAATGGCCGGCTGGCAGCACTGTTCCAAATTGGAGATAATGTTCGAAAAGGAAGAACAAAGATCTGATGAATTGGAAAAATCTTTAGATTTAGCAGATTCATGGAAGAAACAAGGTGATGAGCTACTCTACTCCATGATACCCAGACCCATAGCCGAACGTATGCGCAATGGTGAGGAGGCGCATTGTCAAACATTTGAAGAAGTTTCGGTAATATTCGTAGAAGTTATGAATATTTACGATGGCGATGCCACTAACATACAAAATGCCATGGAGGCGGTAACTACTTTGAATAAAGTATTCTCGGCATTCGATGAAGAAATCATATCACCATTTGTCTATAAAGTGGAAACGGTGGGTATGGTTTATATGGCAGTATCGGGAGCCCCCGATGTTAATCCTTTACATGCCGAACACGCCTGTGACTTAGCTTTGCGTTTAATAACGAAGGTTAAAGCTTTACAAATACCGGGACTATCTATACGTATAGGCATAAATTCCGGACCCGTTGTGGCAGGTGTAGTGGGCTTAAAAGTTCCACGTTATTGCCTCTTTGGTGATACGGTAAATACCGCTTCACGTATGGAAAGTACTAGCGATCCGTATAAAATACAATTGTCCAATTATACGGCGAAAAAAGTACGAGAACTTGGTTACAAAGTTGAATCACGCGGTTTTGTAAAGGTCAAAGGTAAAGGTGAAATGGAAACATATTGGCTGCTAGCGGGACCAAAGGAATAATCATTCATACCCATACATAATAATGATGGATGTGTTCTCTACATACTCATATGCATAGATTTAATTTATGATTTAACATTAAGGGTTGATTTTTTTGTTCATAAAAATGCAAAAGAAATATTTAAGCAATTTCCTAGATAAAATATGTATGTATTAAAGGAAAAAATGATGAAATGAAATTTTATTGATAACAATAAATGAAGTATAAATATAAAAATATTTACGACACTTTATTAGATGTGGTTTGGCTTTTATTTGTTAAATAACATAAAGAATGGATGTTAAAAAGTGAGTGGGTATAAATATTATTGCCAAGTAAAATCAGAAAATGTAACACATAACGTAAATGATAGATGTCAAGTACATTGTAAGTATTTTTTAGTCTTTAAAAGTAATTTGAGACTTTAAAGAATAAGATTTCTTCTTTTCATCTCAATGGAAAATTCAAAAACCTAAGTCTTTTTAAGGTAAATAATAAAATTAATTAATGCTAAGAAATCTACACCATTTTTAATCTTCTATAAAAGTGTGTTAGTAATAAAATTAATGAGTTTTTATTATACAACAACAGAAGATGATTTAAACATAATTTTATTTATATATTTAAGGGTTGTTAAGAATTTAAAGATTACAAATTTTTAATTTTTCTTAGCAACATCCTTAGAAGGATTTATGCAAATCTATAAAATTAATTTGCTGATAGACAAGTGTGGAAATGAAATTTATGCTTACGGTATTTAAAAGAAATTGTACTACTAATCCTATCATATTCAGTTTTATCGCTGAATTAATGCGGACTTAATTTTCATCTACATACATATCTACAAATTTTAGGTAACAGGGCGTATGATTAATATTAATTATGAATACAAAATATTGAATGACTTTCCTTCACAACCGATTCAGGCGGAAATCAATACTGATCAATTCTTCAAACTCATTCCTTAAGCTTTAATATCTATAATTAGTTCTTATAAATTTTGTTTCCTGAATAGAAAATTAATCTCTTGGAAATTTATTAATTTAGAGTAGATCGAATTAAAGATGAGCAATCCAGTGATTTCTAAAGAATGTCGTTCTAAGTGAACGTGATTTGTAAATCACTGTTCTTTAAAACAGTGACTGTGATCACGGTTTGCTCTTATAAAGCAAAACAATATTAATATTTTTTCGATTATTTTGCTTAAAACCAACGTATTTTATTGAATCTTATGTTAAGTATATACATAAATATTACTGATCAAAATAAAATTGGTAACATCAGAGTGAGAGAAGTTTACTATATGAAAAAATTTCGAATTGTATACATACTATGTTGTAATACGTATTTGCTTTAATGAATTTTAGAAGGTAAAAATTCAAAAGATCGATATTGCAAGTAACTGTTATTTGATAATTTCAGTCACAGTAGCTACCAGTGAATTTTCAATAACAGTGATTAAATCACAGTCGTGAAAATATCGCTCATCTCTAGAACGAATACATAATTCTTTTAATTTCAAAACTATTACTTTTGAGCTCATACCAAGAGAGTGATTTTATACCGATTAAAAAATGTAACTGAATTCTTAGCTATTTAATGCTCTCTATACGAGATTAATTAGGGGTCCTAGCCGGGATTGCACCAGTAGTTCTCACGGAGGTAGACTTTTGGAGTTTCTTTGGAGATCTGGATATCTCCTCTTTGTCGTGGCACTATCTATCTATCTATCTATCTATCTATCTATCTATCTATCTATCTATCTATCTATCTATCTATCTATCTATATATCTATCTATCTATCTATCTATCTATCTATCTATCTATCTATCTATCTATCTATCTATCTATCTATCTATCTATCTATCTATCTATCTATCTATCTATCTATCTATCTATCTATCTATCTATCTATCTACCTATCTACTACCTACCTACCTACCTACCTATCTATCTATCTATCTATCTATCTATCTATCTATCTATCTATCTATCTATCTATCTATCTATCTATCTATCTATCTATCTATCTATCTATCTATCTATCTATCTATCTATCTATCTATCTATCTATCTATCTATCTATCTATCAATCTATCTATCTATCTATCTATATATCTATCTATCTATCTATCTATCTATCTATCTATCTATCTATCTATCTATCTATCTATCTATCTATCTATCTATCTATCTATCTATCTATCTATCTATCTACCCTACCTACCTATCTATCTATCTATCTATCTATCTATCTATCTATCTATCTATCTATCTATCTATCTATCTATCTATCTATCTATCTATCTATATCTATATATCTATCTATCTATCTATCTATCTATCTATCTATCTATCTATCTATCTATCTATCCTATCTTCTATCTATCTATCTATCTATATATCTATCTATCTATCTATCTATCTATCTATCTATCTTCTATCTATCTATCTATCTATCTATCTATCTATCTATCTATCTACTATCTATCTATCTATCTATCTATCTATCTATCTATCTATCTATCTATCTATCTATCTATCTATCTATCTATCTATCTATCTATCTATCTATCTATCTATCTATCTATCTATCTATCTATCTATCTATCGATCTATCTATCTATCTATCTATCTATCTATCTATCTATCTATCTATCTATCTATCTATCTATCTATCTATCTATCTATCTATCTATCTATCTATTTAATGTCTTACAAATTCGAGGTGCTCGCATCTGGTACGGTCGTGATATAAAATGTCTTCATTTTTATCCTAGACAAGCAAGTGTTGTCCTAAATAACACTTTTTGTTAACACATGACTCCTTCGGGAGTACATATAAATATATTCATATCCAAAAAATTTTCTTTCTGGACACTGTTTAATATTTGCATATGACGCAAGCAAGTGTTATCCTAAACAATAGTTTTGTTAAATAAAGTATTCACAACCTCAAAATAACACATCTCTGAAAAGACTGAAATTAGTTTTAATTAAGTAGATATAATAGCATTTCAAACAATGTCCATGACTTTGTGGCCAGAGACCATATTTTAGTTTTTAAAACATTTCATTGAGATGAGTTTTTTCTTTAACAATAAGAAAAAAAGTATTTTTAAAATTTATTGCCAAATTATGATACTTACAGCAGTTTTTTTATATTAAAACAAGAAAACTTTTAGAAAACTTAACTATATAAATGCAGAACTAAACTTTTCCGACAGCAATACACTATTATTTATTTTAAAATAGACAATTATTTTTAACAGAAAACAAAACTTCTTAAATATCACCACACCACCAAAATAATAAGTAAAGAAGACAAACTAAAACAATAATACAACAAACTTTTAAAGCACTCACCTAGAAATGACCACACAAGTAAATGACAAATTAAACAAATAAAAAATATTTCACCGAACATTAAAATGGCAAAATTTGCATAAAAAATTGTTAAATACATCACTGATGTAACCTTATGACATTAATCTCGTTTAAGATATTAAATAAATTTATATCTTATCAACTATCAAGTAAGTGAACCATCCTATTGGAAACAACAATTATAATTTGGCAGCACTTTTTTGCGCGCATTTTTTTATGAACGTTTGTTTATAAAAACTCATAAATTTTGATCAAAACAAAGAGATAAGAAAAGTAAAAGGTGACTGAAGATTTTTACAAAATTTCCAGTTTAATGCATTAAAATCAGCCAGTCAGACGTGTAAAGGAAAAGTTCTTGAAAAATGTTAAAATTCAGTTTGATAGTGGCGGTATGTGAAAACTTGGGTATTGGCATAAATGGTAACCTGCCTTGGAGATTAAAGTATGTAACTAGAATTGTAGAAACATTTGTTTTGATCTTTTGCTAACAATACTTTCTACAGATCAGAGCTGAAATATTTTGGTGACACTACAAAACGTGTTAAGGATGCCAGTAAACGTAATGTGGCCATAATGGGACGTAAAACCTATTTCGGCATACCCGAGTCTAAACGGCCCTTGCCCCAACGCTTAAATATAGTTTTAAGCACAACTTTAAAACCCACAGATCTTCCACCAGATGTACTGTTATATCCAAATTTAGAATCGGCCATGAAAATGCTGGAGGAAGATGAAAAACTAAAACAAGAAATTGAAACCGTTTGGATTGTAGGCGGCAGTGGTGTTTATGCTGAAGCTATGGCTTCACCACGTTGTCATCGTTTGTATTTGACAAAAGTTTATGCAGAATTTGAATGTGATACGTTTTTCCCTAAAATTCCCGAAGACTTCAAAGAAGTTGAATTGGATGCAGAGACACCGCGAGGCGTACAAGAAGAAAACAATATTAAATATGAATATAAAATATTAGAAAAACAGTCGGCTTAAAGCAATTAATAAACAATGCATTTTTTATAAATATAACAGAATTTATTTGTTTTTTACATCATCGGCCGTTATAATATCACCTTCGATGCCCTTAGCGGCCAACATTAGCTCATAAAGCTGCACTACTTGATCATCCTTTAACATTTCTACCGTTTGGGGATCTAATTCATCACCTAAAGTCCCTTTAGGTTTGCCTCTTAAACCTAATTGTTGACTTATTGTTACAGCGTATTTCTAGAAAAACAGAATAATAAATAAATTAAGAGAAAAAGTATGTTTAAATGTTTCTGTTAGCACCTACCGCCCATTCTGTCATAAATAGTTGTGCCTCCATAGGTGTACATTTTAAATGACGCCGGAACTCATCTTTCACATATCTATCGCCCAGTTCACGCAATTCATCTGGTAAACCTTAAAAAAATTTCAAATTCAAGTATTATGTTTTGTGAAAGTGCTTTGTATATATAAACCTACCTCTATGTAGTCTCAATACTGTTTTATATAGTATACGTACTTTTTGTGGATGTGACAATTGATTAACAACTATTTTAGACATAATTTTAATAGTTTTATTTAAAATTAACTATATTTTACACTAAATTCACGTAATTTTATTTTAATTGTTTTTCTGGTATAAAAAAATTAAGGTTAGAAAAAATCATAACAAAAAACAGCTGTTTTACGGTGATGGAAAGTGATTTAAAATTACAAATATAGCAGGGATGCCTAAGAGAGGAGGGTTGTCCACTAAAAAACATGTTTTAGTATGAAAAATATTTTAAGGAACATTTTATTAGAAAAATTGTTATGCCGAACATTTTGTATAAAAAACTGTTATAAGATAAATTCTATAGGTAAAACTGTTATACGGAGTATTAATTTTTATTTTATTCAGTTATATAGACAATTTTAATACAAAAATGTTATACAATTTCTACACAAAAAGCTGTTATATGATAAATTTGTTAAGGAAATAACTTATATACAGACAATTTTTTGTGAGAAAACTTTCGTACAATGAGAAATTTAGATTTAAAACTATCATAAATTATTTCTATAGAAAATTCTGTAATAAATGCTGTTGTACAAAAAAAAAAAAAAAAAAAACTATTATATATAACTTTTCCTTGAGAAAAATCTGAAATATGAACATTTTGACGAGAAATTCTATTACACACAATATTTCTATAAAAAGAACTGTACATATTATGTAATAATAAAAAGTTCTATATATAGTTTATATATATATATATATATATATATATATATATATATATATATATATATATATATATATATATATATATATTATAAATACAATTTCTAAAAACTGTTATACAAGAAATTTTTCTTGAGAATGAAAATTTCGATAGAAATTTCTATTATATAGAATATTTCTATAGAAAAACACAATACAATTTTCTTAAAAAAATTCTTATAAACAAAATTTTCTATAGACAAAAATTTAATACAGAAATTGTTATACTTTTCCTTAGAAAAATTATTTAAACTTTTTAAAATTAAAGCTCTATTGAATTATTGTAAATGTTATAAGTCCTTTTTTTAAATTGATTTTTTTTCTCAGTTTCAATGAAAAGTCTTAAAAATTCGATTTTTGATTTTCAAAATTCGAATTAAAAATCAAAAATTGTATTTGATGAATTAAAATTTTTGAATTTGAATTGAATCACTCTGCATTTAAAATGAAAATTCTTATTTCATAAATTATCAAAGTCAGATTTAGAGATTTATCGTAATGGCTGACGTTTTTTAGTGTAAAAATTATCTATTAACAATTTTAGCTCTAAATTTGACATTTTCCATAAAACATACTAAATTTTATACATACATAATATCATATTTTATCGGAAATTAAATGGATTCATATTTAAAATGTATTCAGATTATTTGAATTGACCTCTGACCCCTACAGCACTATAAGGACAAACTTCTAAAACATTTGAGAACATTTTGAACGAAAATGTATTTTAAATCTAATTTTTTCTTATAGTCCATACAAAATTAAAAGATTTGCTATAGAAATTTAAAATTATGTTATTATGAAGTTATTTTTATTTATATTATTTATACAATACTAATTTACTTTCTGTAATCTGTGTAAAAAATCGCTTTCAAATTCTAACGCTTTTCCAGCAGTTTATTAAACTACTACTAATGGCATGAAACTGTGAAAACAAGAACATGCTAGAATATATTTTTTTTACAGCAGTTGCCTTTTTTTACAAGCGTGCGCGCCATCTTTGTTGTTTATAAAAGCAAGTTTTGAACGCAACGCCGCCATTCCTTAAAAAAGTGTGTATTTGACCGAACGTGTGATTGCCGCACGTAAATTTATAACACACGAGTAGAATCAATAAAGTGCAACCAAAAAAGTAAAATTTTTTGGAAATAAGGTGTACAACATTTTTACGATTAATTATATTAAAAAACAACAAATAAAATAAACAAGGTAAGTGTTAAAAACAAATAGAATAATTTAACTATTTATGGTAGAGAAAAAAAAACTTGACATTGGAAAAAAATAGTGGAAAAAATTTTGCAATAATTTTTGTAATATAGAAAGAAAAGAAAAACACGTGGGGTGGAAGGAAAGTAAATTTATTGATTTTTGTTTTTTCAAAGAAATTTTTATTAATAAAGTGTTAAGATGATGAAATATTAAGAATATAGTTTTTCTTGTGGTATGTTGTAGAAATCGTGAAAAAACATGCGTCATTACGAAGTATCTGGAAAAAGTAGAAGTTTTTTGTTCGTTTATTGAAACATGACTCATGGTTTTAATGAATTTAATAGTTTTATAAAATTATGGCTTTCTTAACAAAGAGTAGAATTTTTTTTATTTAATAATGACTTGTTCATTTTTTCATCTTAATTATTAAACCTCATGTTTTTATATTGTATTTAATTTTTATAGAATTTTTCTTTGTATGACAAAATCTAACCTCCCTTTTTTTCATTTGCTGCAATGTGTTGGTGTGTGTTTGTTTTAATACTTATACATTTTCATGTGTATTTTTTCTAATATTTCCATTTAATGCAGTTTATTTTTTTCTTCCCCTTACTACCCTTTGTTTATTTTATAGAATTTCATTTGTTTTTTTTTTAGGGCCTTGGCAACAGAATTTTTCTCGTACTTAAAATTTACTACGTTTTTTATATTTCTACTACTATTAACCCCTAAATGACCCATTGCTTTTTTGCACTTCCGTTATTATGGATAGTTTTTCTATCTGTGTAGCGGAAATTGTCACGTTATGCAGCAGCTGTCATTGATTTTTCTTCTATTATTTGTTGACAAATAAACAAGGTGACAGATGTTGCATTATTTTTTGGATGAGGTTTTCTTTAATATTTAATAATTCTTTTTATTTTAATAATAATTAGTAAATAAAAGTAGATGAATTTGAGTAAAAAGTGGTTTGTTTATTTAAGCTCTATAACTTTTACTTTTTACCCCCGAAAGGTGGTTTATAATGGTGCTGTTCTAGTATTGCTATGTCGGGGGTTAATTAATCGATTTTCTTGGAATAGAACTATTTTTGTTTGGATTTTAAGTCGTTATAATGGAAAACATTAATTTAAATTACGATTTTTCTGAATTCAAAATAAAACAACTATTTAATACCTTATTTACAAAATTACCAGCGACTTAATAAACTTATACATCCCTTACTTTCCAAAGTACAGTACGTCGATAAAACATTTCATTTTGCACTTTGTAACGCTATTAATTATGAAAGATAAGCTTTAAAAATGTTACCAAGAGAAACTACATCTGCATAGTTTGCAAAACTTTTTTCAAAATGGAAACAAAAAGAAGCAATGAAATCACATGACCTTTAAACCAAAGTCTAGTAAAAGCCGAAATTTTTGTTTAAATTAAATACTTTTACTAATAATAATGAAATAAATTTCGTTTAAATCATTTCTAAAAAATTTCCATAAATACATTAGAAAAAAAAAAAACCTACCAATACATTGCGATACCACAGCTGCTATATTATGGTGGTGGTGGAGGTATGAAATCATACACAATCGTAAAATGTTAATAAACTTAATTAGTCATTCACCCTAAAAGTGTGGTTGTTAAACACAAACAGGTTTAATCAATTCTACAAAAAGATAAGCACAACAAATAAAACAATACAAAATGGTGATTTTGATAAACAAAAAAGAAAGAACCAAAAAGTTTGATCAAACTAAAACCACTAAAAACTAATTAGGTATTAAAACCATTAAGAGTTAAAAAAAATATACAATTAAACTACATTTTATAAAAAGAAACTTTTTTTAACACCCTTCTCCATCCTCTTTTCACTTTCAGATGTCTAAAGCTCCTGCTATTGGTATTGATTTGGGTACAACCTACTCTTGCGTAGGTGTATTCCAACACGGTAAAGTTGAAATTATTGCCAACGATCAGGGTAATCGTACCACACCATCATATGTTGCCTTCACCGACACTGAACGTCTTATTGGAGATGCAGCCAAAAATCAAGTCGCTATGAATCCCACAAACACCATCTTCGATGCTAAGCGTTTGATTGGTCGCAAATTCGATGATGCCACCGTTCAAGCTGATATGAAACATTGGCCCTTCGATGTTGTCAGCGCTGACGGTAAACCAAAGATCCAAGTCTGCTATAAGGATGAGAAGAAAACTTTCTTCCCCGAAGAAATCTCCTCAATGGTTTTGTCTAAAATGAAGGAAACCGCCGAAGCTTACTTGGGCAAACCAGTAACAAATGCTGTCATCACTGTGCCAGCTTATTTCAATGACTCTCAGCGTCAAGCCACTAAGGATGCTGGTACCATTGCTGGTTTGAATGTTTTGCGTATCATCAATGAACCTACCGCTGCTGCCATCGCTTACGGTCTCGACAAAAAGGCCGCTGGTGAACGTAATGTTCTCATTTTCGATTTGGGCGGTGGTACTTTTGATGTATCCATCCTCTCCATTGACGACGGCATCTTCGAGGTCAAGTCCACTGCTGGTGACACCCATTTGGGTGGTGAAGATTTTGATAACCGCCTAGTCACCCACTTTGTCCAGGAATTCAAGCGTAAGCACAAGAAGGACCTTACCACCAACAAGCGTGCTTTGCGTCGTCTTCGTACCGCTTGCGAACGTGCAAAGCGTACCTTGTCCTCCTCCACCCAGGCCAGTATTGAAATCGACTCCTTGTTCGAAGGTACCGATTTCTATACCTCCATCACTCGTGCCCGTTTTGAGGAGTTGAACGCTGATTTGTTCCGCAGCACCATGGACCCCGTCGAGAAGGCTTTGCGCGATGCTAAGCTCGACAAGGCTCAAATCCACGACATTGTCTTGGTCGGTGGTTCCACTCGTATCCCCAAGGTACAAAAGTTGTTGCAAGATTTCTTCAACGGCAAGGAATTGAACAAGTCCATCAACCCCGATGAGGCCGTCGCCTACGGTGCTGCTGTACAAGCCGCCATCTTGCACGGTGACAAGTCCCAAGAAGTCCAAGACTTGTTGTTGCTCGATGTTACTCCCTTGTCTTTGGGTATCGAAACCGCTGGCGGTGTCATGAGCGTTCTCATCAAGCGCAACACCACCATCCCCACCAAGCAAACCCAGACCTTCACCACTTACTCCGACAACCAACCCGGTGTATTGATCCAGGTCTACGAAGGTGAACGTGCTATGACCAAGGACAACAACTTGTTGGGCAAATTCGAATTGTCTGGCATTCCCCCAGCACCCCGTGGTGTTCCCCAAATCGAAGTTACCTTCGATATTGATGCCAACGGTATCTTGAATGTCACCGCCTTGGAACGTTCCACCAACAAGGAAAACAAGATCACCATCACCAACGACAAGGGTCGCTTGTCCAAGGAAGACATCGAACGCATGGTCAACGAGGCTGAGAAATACCGCAACGAAGATGAAAAGCAAAAGGAAACCATTGCCGCTAAGAACTCTTTGGAATCGTACTGCTTCAACATGAAGGCCACTTTGGACGAAGACAACTTGAAGAGCAAGATCTCCGAGTCTGACCGCAACACCATCATGGAGAAATGTAACGAAACCATCAAATGGTTGGATGCCAATCAATTGGCCGATAAGGAAGAATACGAACACCGTCAAAAGGAATTGGAAGGTGTTTGCAATCCCATCATCACCAAATTGTACCAAGGTGCTGGTGGTGCTCCCGGTGGCATGCCTGGCGGTATGCCCGGTGGCTTCCCAGGTGCTGGTGGTGCCGCTGGTGCTGGAGCTGGTTCCGGTGCTGGTCCCACCATCGAAGAAGTCGATTAAATACGAAATCGACATTGATATTGATGAAGATGAAAAATATTCCAACAACACCGCTACTTTTATCCTTTCATCATTATTA
>NW_023994563.1:272500-277500 GCF_015586225.1 Lucilia sericata
TATCTATCTATCTATCTATTATCTATCTATCTATCTATCTATCTATCTATCATCTATCTCCTATCTCTCTATCTATCTATCTATCTCTATCTATCTATCTATCTATCTTTTTTTTTTTTTTTTTTTTTTTTTTTTTAACGAGGAAAAAATCATCGAAAGACTCTGGCCCTGATGCCAGGAGTGCGAGACTTTAACACGCTAAAATAACCTCGAAACGCTGGTCCGTATTCCCTGCGGAACCACCGCAAAAGTATTTCTTCGCAGGGGGGGTTTTCTTATTACACTTATCTACAAGCTACCTTCTTCTTCGGATCTGTTCTTCTCTGCATAATTCTAAGACAACCTGCTTTGTGAACTCGCATACATATACCCAGTTCTCCAATGACACCAGCATAAGCTGGACTATATTACCTGGATGCACTCTACTTCTCAATAATTGCTGAAGGTTTTCCCTTCCGGAGCTAAATCGGGGACAATAGAAGAACACATGTTCTGCATTCTCTTCTCTTTCGACACATCTAGGACAAAGCGGAGAAGTGTCAAGTCCAAATCTATATAGATACGATCTAAAACAGCCATGACCACTTAGAAATTGGGTAAGGTAAAAGTTTATATACCCATGCTTTCTATTATACCAGACATTAACATTGGGTATCAGTGTATAAGTCCATCTACCCTTTGTTGATGTTGACCAGCGGGACTGCCATTCCGCAATGCTGTCACTTTGGAGATTCCTGATAGCAATTTCGCCATCCGGTATACCTCGTAAATCATACGCATATTTTGCCTCCATTGCTAGTATATCAATTGGCATCATTGCCGCAATGACAAAGGCCGCTTCATCAGATACTGTTCTATATGCACAGCATACCCGAAGTGCTGTAAGCCTATAGATAGAATTAATCTTTCTACCATATGTTTTAAGTCTGGCCGATTCAGCCCATATCGGAGCACCATAAAGTATGGTGCTTTTGACTACTCCCGCGAGCACTTTTCGTCTTAGGTACTTAGGACCCCTTGTGTTAGGCATTATGCGATGTAGTGATGTACATGTGTTGCCTGTTTTGTTTCTTATATAATCAAAATGACATTTGAACGATAAACGGTTGTCAATCATGATACCCAGATACTTAATGCAGTCTTTGGTTCTGATTTCACAGTTGCCAACTTTGAGGTTGGTATATTCCAAAACCCTGCGACTTGTTATCAAAACGGCCTCAGTTTTATGATCGGCCAGTAGAAGTCCCATCGAGTTAAGCCATAATTTGACCACAGAGATACTACTCTCAGCAACAGTCCTTGTTTCATCAATAGTTTTCCCCACAATTGTTAGCGCTATATCATCTGCAAAGCCTATAATCTTCACCCTTTCCGGGAGTTTCAATCTTAAAACACCATCGTACATAACGTTCCATAGAAGAGGCCCAAGCACAGATCCTTGGGGAACTCCGCCTTTTACATCGTATTCCTTTGTACCATTATCGGTATCATAAACTAGGACCCTTTTGCGGAAGTAATCTTTAATTATGGCTAGTAGGTATGCTGGGGTATTTAACCGTCTTAGGGAATTTACAATGTTTTCCCAATTAGCTGTGTTGAAGGCATTTTTGACATCCAAAGTTACAATGATGCAGTATTCCTTTGTCGGCACAACACTTTACAACCTCTTTAAGCGCAGGATTAGGAATCCCGTCTAGTCCAGGCGCTTTCCTGTCTTCAAAGTTTGAAACAGCCAGCTGTATCTCAGATAAAGTAACAACTGGGAAAACAAAGTTACTTCGTGGATAACAGGCAACCCATGTTGTTGCATTTTGCTGCGGGAACAGGTGAGTTACTATGCTACTAAGTATTTTATCTTCTGTAGGCGATGGAGTACAAAGACATTTTAATTTTTTCATAACAAGCTTGTAAGCTAGTCCAAATGGATTGCTATCGATGTCGTCACAAATGGTCAAAAAACTTGTTCTTTTACTTCTACGGATTGCAGATTTAAGTGACTTTTTCTTTATTTTAAGGACTTCGTGGTATAAATCACTGTCCGGTCTACTGCGTGTCCTTGTGTAATCTCTTCTTGCTTTAATACACTCTTTACGTAACTGGGCTATTTCGTTATTCCACCAATATACAGGAACTTTATTAATTCCGCGCTTCCTCTTTTTCATAGCAGCATTGCATGACTGTGTTATGCAGTGAATTATCTGTTCCGACATATTTTCTGGGGTGCCACTTAATTCCATATTTTCGATACACAGGCGAAAAATGTCCTTGTCAAACGAGTTGCTTTTCCAACCAAGTAACTTCTGAATGGGTGCTGTTCTAACTCTTGTTAAAGGATTGCCGATATTCATAATTATAGCGCTATGATCGCTGTGTGTGTAACAGTCTGAAATTTGCCAACTAGCTCGGTTGCAGATGCTTGGACTAACATAAGCGATATCGATTACTGAGCCTCCACCGTTTCGGTTGAATGTCTGCTCACTACCAGAGTTCATCAACACCACATCAAGCGCGGCGAATGCTTCAAGTAGTATTCTGCCCCTTTCATTAGTTCTTGGGCAGCCCCATTCTATGGCCCATGCATTAAAGTCACCTGCTATGATAACCTGGTTTTTCCCTGCAGCATCAGTTATAAGGGTATCAATGATTCTCCTATATTCATTAATGTCATATCTCGGGGGGATATAACAACTATATATAACTATCTCAGAAATCATAGCGCGGACAAAGCCGCGTTCTCTCGTCATTGAGTTTTGTAACATTTGTCTGTTCACGGCCCAGATTGCAGACGTTCCAGTGGCGTCATATGCCCAGTTTGGTGCATTAATCTTTTTGTAAGGTTCACTGAGGATTGCTATATCTACATTTAACTCGCGTACACTTTGTCCTAATAGCTGCTGAGCTGCTTCACAATGATTAAGATTTAATTGTAGTAATCTAATCATCGTGTTTTTAGCTGTTGCATCGCTTTCCTGTATTGGGGACACACACCTGACCCTGTTACGTGATCACTATTAGATGTGTTATCCTTACAAAGAAGACATGATGGTTTATTCTTGCATGATTTAATCATGTGACCTCCTTCCCCACATCGGAGACAATTACTTGAGTAGTCATTGGGGCTATTACATCTAGCTGCCGTGTGCCCGAAGTCAAGGCATTTGTAGCATCTTCTTGGTACTATTTTTTCACGAATTCGGCATATCACCCATCCAATACGTATTTTTGCAGTTTTAAGTAATGTGTTGGCTACTGCAGCACTAAGAGCAATAGTGGCGGTTTGGGTTCCTCCATATGCTTTTCTCATGGACTTTATTGCAAAAGTTTGCAACTTATTGAGCTCTTCAGATTCACTATTAAGTGCTTTTAAAACCTCCTCTTTTGTGGTCACTTCATCGATGTCTTTAATTTCCAGTAGTACTTCTTGGGTAAGAGCCCGTACTTCTGCCACTGGTCCGATAGCACCTGCAATCGCATCTCTAAATTCATTTGTATTCTGGTGGGCTGGTTTATTTAGCTCCAAAAGCAGCTCACCTTTATCCGTTTTCCTAATGTTCTTTATATTTTCACCAAGAACATTGAGATTTGGATTACTCTTCACTTTCCTAAGTATGTCCGCATAGGACGTTTCTCCGCAGGTTTTAATGATAAGGGCATCTGGCCGCGTTTGTTTCATTATCTTTTTGGCTTTTGGCACTACTTTTTTCCAATCAGCTTTCACTTTTTCTGCTGCGATCTTTTCGCTCTCTTTGTTGGTAGGTTCTTCGGCATTTTTACTCCTGTTAGAGCTAGTATCCTTTATCTTTTTTCCTTCGTTTCCTCTTGGACTCTGTGTTTTTGCTTTCCTTTTCACCGCGGGTGAGTCTAACATTTGTGCTGCTTTCGGCTTTGGCCAATGTTCCGTCTGGGTTTCTTTGGACTCCAATATGTTCTCAGACCCGAAAGGACAATTTTCCGTCTGGGATGCTTTACACACCAATAGGTTCCTTTGGCCTGTTACCACTGCGTTGCTTTCTGTTGCCACCGTCTGGGTTTCCTTACTCTCCGATAATATTTTTTGGGAGTTTACCACTGTGTTGCTTCCTGTTACCACCGTCTGAGTTTCCTTACTCTCCAAGATTTTTTGGGAGTTCTCAGTGGAATTACCTACTACTTTCGGTATTTGCAAGAATAGAGCTTGTACCTCATGAGCTAATATATGAATTTCCTTGTGGATATTCTTGACTGGTCTCAAAAATATTACTAGCTCTTCTATTTTCGCGCCAAGTCTATCAAACCCATCTGTTTTTCTATTACTACGAGGTGTTTCAAAGTTTCCTCTTACCTTCGTCTCTTTTTTATTACAAGGGGGGGTTTCTTCCATGCTGTTGGTCCAAACTCAAGGCCGCTATCTCCATTCGATGTGTAGTCGCGTTATGATCCCATGGTTATCTATGCTTTGCAGGGAGGCCATACAGTGGGTTGACTTGAGTCCCTTATGAGGTTTCAAGCCAGTGCCGGATCCGCGTTAGTCGGGTAATATCATCCGAGCCTACACCACCAACTAAACGGCGACGAACTTTGAGCGCACCTTGAGACTTGCCAAGTTTTAATAGGAGGAGGCGGTTTTGGTATTAGCCTAGAAGCCATTTCCGCAGAGTTTCACCTCCACGTACACAGGTTCTAGAATACCATAACCGTCAGCCCAGGGTTCATCAATATCAAATCGTTTTCCAGATATGCCACAATTAAGATCTTACTGGTCTCGATCTTAATGCCATAAAGACGGGTCGTTTTAGTTACTGCCGCCCCTCCTGGGGTCAGACGCAGACCAGTGAGCCGTCCAATATGGAACAGACGCTCCTGGGTTTTTGATTGGGGGATCCACGAAGGCATCACTCTTCTAATTGCACCTCTCTTGAGGGCACCCCCTGTGGGAGGACACCTATTTGGATGGCGGCATCCATTCGCCATTGTCGTAGAATTATCATCAAGCTTATGTACTTTTTTATAGTACGCCCTCA
>NW_023994563.1:287500-293052 GCF_015586225.1 Lucilia sericata
ATTTTCAAGATATTTTAATGAAATTTGTACCATACGTGTTTTTCGGCCCAACTACGAAGCCTATTGAAAATGGTTGAAATCGGTCCATTATTTCACCTAGCCCCCATACAACCCTACCCCCTGAAAAGGGCTTTTGAGTTTATAATTACGTTAAAAATTGTAGTATCTCTACAAAAATCGGCAAAACTTAGTTCTGTATACGTCTTAATAACACTACCGATTTTCGTCATTATCGGATAAAATTCGACACAAATAAGTTTTGTCTAAATATGAATCATTCTTCTCCGGATAGGACCATAATTGGTCATAGATCCCATATAAGGTCCACTTCCGAAAATCACTTTGAACAATTCCAACCGAAAGTTGTATTTGTTGATTCTGTTGATGGAACTAAAGCAGAATATTTAAAGGCTTGTTACATGAGATGTAACAATGTAGGGTACAATTGCAGTCGAGTATATCAGCGAGTATTGATAGATATGTAAATTCAAAGAGCTTGACTATACTTACTTGATTAGAACCTTTAGCGTTGTTGTTGTTAAATTAAAGACAAGAACTTCTTTTGAATAAATGTTTATAGATTTTATTGTTGCAATTTTAAAGAAATTTAAAACTGCTTTATTTGTTACACTTTGTGTTCGTTTTGTTTGGTAAACGTTTTTAATGTATCAATATTAAAATTGATTTTAGTGTGATGTATGTTGGTTGTTGTTGGTGCATTTTGTGTTGGTTTGTTTGTAAGTTGCACTATTTGTTTTGTTTGTGTTTCTGCACTTTGTTTTTTTGTAAACCAATTGAAAATTGTTTCGTATTAGTTCACTGTTAGTTTTTTTTTTAATGTTTTTATTTATATTTATACAAAGTGAATTTTAATTTTGTTTTATTTTGTAACGTAGAAATAGTCTCGTGCCTATTTCTACATACATGCATATATAAAATTATATTTGTATTGTATATTTCTTATATTTAGTTTTTCCCGCTACTTAAATGAACCCCCCTATTGCTTCTTATACACAACTTACATATATTCAATCAAACATAAATATTTCATAGACAACTTATACCACATTCATTCGAACATGTTGGTTTCATACACAACACATTATACCTAAAGGTATATATAAGTAAATCAATCAATTGCATTGCTTATTGAACAGAACATGTTAAATAACAATAGAATTCCCATTTAGTTTATTTACAAATTAGTATAAGGAGATCAGGTTGTGTTACATTCGGGGGCGGTTCACACAAGACGAGAATCTGTTAATAAAGACTCGGAAATTATTAATGAAATAATTGAAGAGCCGACTGATTTTACTTTGTAGAATCAGTTGTATTTTTGAAACTAACACTTAGCCTTAGGTGTTAGTGTTAGCTGCAGTGTGACCATTTTGGTATTTTTGCAGCTAGATTTAGCATTTTTTATTTTGATTTAGCTGTAAAATTTTAATTTAGCATTTGGCATTTTATTTAGCATTTTTATAAAATATTTTTAGCATTTTTAGCCTTTTTTACAATTTTAGTATATAAACAAAAAAAGACAAATTTTTGCAAAAAAGATTTATATTGGAAATAGGTTAACCGGAAAAAATCAGAATTAAATGTCTACCCAAACACAAGCAACCAAGAATATGAGAAATGTAATAATTTACACTGTAATTCAAAATAATGCAAAAAGATTCATAAAGATAAATAACTTAAAATTACGCCAATACTAGTGAATACTTTAATATGTTGTATTCTAAAATATTTTTCTGGAACGCAATGCTTTTTTAAATTCGAGGTGATAGAATAATTCAAGAGATTTCATATATTTTTACAAATACGTTCAGTACGCTATTTTACAAACTAATACTTTTTGTTTGCTCATGGAATGAAACATATAATTTTGGATTCATTTCATACATTCTCATATATATTTTTCCGAAAAAATCTTGGAAGTATGAGTTATAAACCTGACATCTATTCACCGAGATTTAAAATTATTTCAACGGAATTTTCAATATTTTTGTGACATGAAAACCATTTTTAAAGTGTTTTGAGGAAGACAAATAAAATTGTTTATATAAAAAAAAGTAAAAACTAGAAATATTATACATTTCCTTCCGAAAACACATATAGGTTTTATACCATGAGCAACTAGTGCAATTAATAGAATTTTAATGTAATTTTTGCATTCAGAAATATTTTAAAGTTAGAGACATTACATATTGCTAAATTTACAAAAATTTTGAAATAATTTTTAGCATTTCTTTTTATTTTAATACCACGGAACTTAATTTTTTACGTTTGAGTATACTAATCGGTTAAGAATCATTTTTGAATCGATTAAGCCATGTAAGTCTGACCGTCTGGTAGAGGTTGAAATTATCAAAACAATAAGCACGTATGCTTTTTGATCCAATGACAAAACCTTTTAAAAATGGTTAAAGTCTGTCCTTTATTTTACCTAGCCCCCATACATATACAAATATATAAAGCCTTTCTCAGAAAATTAGTTTAAATATATCGGAACAAAGGTTCAATTCAACATAAATGCTTTATTACGAAAAAATAAATCAAATTTTATACTCATATGGTCAACCACGGCAGAATATACTTTCTTACTTGTTATAAATTACAATGAATTTCAGTTACAAATTAATATGAATTGTTCATAAAAACACTTAAAAAATTTTTGCATTTTTTTTTGGCATTTTAAAATCAATTTAGCATTTTTTCTAGCATTATTTGGATGGGATTTAGCTGCAACATTTTTGAGACCTGGTCACACTGGTCACCTGTTCTTACCGTGACTTCGGTCGTCGGTTCTTACCGTGACTTCGGTCGCCTGTTCTTAACGTGACTTCGGTCGTCGGTTCTTACCGTGACTTCGGTCGCCTGTTCTTACCGTGACTTCGGTCGTCGGTTCTTACCGTGACTTCGGTCGCCTGTTCTTTCCGTGACTTCGGTCGCCTGTTCTTACCGTGAGCTGAAGCCGATATAGCTGCCGAACCGACCGTTTACATCTTATCGAAGCTATTCACTCGTATTATTTATCGTTCAAATTGTATTTTAAAAAATAAAATTCAATAAAGAGATTGTTTAAGTTAACCCCCAGAAAGGGTAAATATATCGTGTTATACTTAAGGTTTGTGGATCCATAAGTCGACCCTGGACGCGATTAAGTTACCTCAGCCGAAGACAAACACCACGTTACAATTTGTTTGTTTTTCTGATGTTGTTCGTTCTCTGTGTCGATGACAAGTGACTTCTCTTGTTCTCCTTTATGTTGGCGCCTTGAACAGGGCGTTCTTACACGGAAGTGTCAATTTTAGTCGAAGTCGATCAAGCCGTCTACAATGCGGGCGATGGCGACAGATCGATCTTCGACATGGCGGCCCCTTGCACTAGTGCAATGCTGAAGACACCCAACTCTTGGCAGACTGTCTGGAGTGTGGTAAACTTCGGAATGGACATCCAGCTCTCGGCAGGCTATGCTATATTTGAATAATCCTGAAAGGCGTTCGTCTTTATCTGGAAAGAAATAAGAAAAGAAAAGAGAACAGCACAATCGTTTCGACCACAAATTGAACATTTGATAGGTATTATGCACTTGATCAGTATATTTTCGAAATATATGACCGATAAAATAACGCATTGTTATTTTTTTAAATCGTAGATGAGCTCTATATAACTCTAGTTGAAAACCTGAGTACTGTCTCTGGATCAGAGAATGAAAAATATTTCCTAAATCGTATGTAGCTGCACAATACGATTTTTTATATGAATAAATGGTCGGACGCCATTTTGTGTATTCAAAGAATTTTTGAATTTTATTCAAAATTTTTGTGCAAATTCTAAAACAAATATCAGCTGCAAGGAATTGCTCTGATTTGCTTGAGTCTGGGCGATGTCGTAAGCTAATAGAATTTGACTTTAATGAAAGGTGCAATTGCGCATTGTTATTGTATAAAATTCCTTGAAAAGGAATTTGCAATATTTTGACATGTTGCAACGGCGCAACATTAGCGATATGGATCGCGTTGTATAACATTCTTTGCAAAGGAATTTGCAGTGTTTTGGCATGTTGCAACAACGCAACTTTAGCGAGATGGATCGCATTGTGTACAATTTTTTGCAAAGGAATTTGCTGTGTTTTGAAATGTTGCAACGGCGCAACATTAGCGAGATGGATCGCATTTGGTATAATTCTGTATAATAGATTATATACTAAAGGTGTAATAATATTTCCAAGAAAATTGGGCGTAAGCCACCCTGCGGGGGGAAAACTATTGAAATATATTAACTCTGATTCTTGAGCCGAAAAAGATTGTTAGTTTTACATGAATGTTTTTCTTGGAAAGAATATGTTTTAATTACCAAGGAATTGGCATGTGTAGTATCATTTCTTAATGAAATTAAGCTGTTGATATGATTCATTTCGCAAGAACTATCTAAAGACACTTGAGAAGTGCCTTGTGAATTTTTGAGCCAAATATATACCAACCGAATATTGAATTCTGAGCGATCAGACTTCTACTATATTGTTTTTCATCCCATCTAAGACTATATGGGGAATTATATCGCTTCCCAAGATCATCTCAATTTCAGAAGGAACTAAGAAATTAGGATCAGCTAAATCTATATCACTGATATCGAAATATCAGAAATCTGCATTAAAGAATTTGGCATTAGACTAGTGATCTGCGGAACAATCACAACTTTAGAGCTAAGTTGTGTCTTATGTCTTTCAGAAAATAATGTTACGTTCGAAATTTTATTGCTATTCGCGACTACCTTATCGCCCAATCCGCATATTTTTACATTTGAACATTCTGTGCCTAACCCAATTCTTCTAGCTGCATTTTCAGTTAAAAGGGATCTTTTAGAACCTGAATCGATTAACGCACGAACTGTGTGCATATTACCAGAATGCAGAATTTGGACAAGAGCTGTAGGTAGTAATATATTATCTTGATTTACAGAGAAGAGCGTCTGTGAAGTAACTTCTTGGACTAGAGATGTCGGTGACGAAAATTGCTTACTTGTGTTTAGAAGAGTCAGAGAGTTATTTGCTCGAAGAGAAGTCTCTGGTGTTTCTATTTGATTGGAACGATAGAAACTTTGGTTATTAGTGATTTGGTTTGACTGTGTACGACAAGAGCTCGTCGTAGAATCTATAGGTTCAGTAGAATTCTGTGAGTTATAGTTTCTAGATATATGAAGCAAACTATGGTGCTTATTGCCACATTGATCGCATCTATAACGGCTAATGCAATCAGTAACTCTATGTGATAGAGATAAACAATTTTTACAAATCTCGTTTTGTGAAACAAAACTATTTTTTGCTTTAGGGAAAAGCTTAAAAATTTGGAACAAAGTCGTAAATTATGATTCTTCCTACATAATATGCATTCAGAATTCTTTGAAAATACATTTTGATTATTTGTATAGTTATTTGAGTCAATAGAGCTTTGAGTGTCTTGAAATTTTTTTTTGTCATTCCTACGATTCGTTCCACAACCCGATGTCGTTTTATAAGAAATTGTTCCATTTGTGACCAGGAAGGA